>NC_087281.1:5387500-5582500 GCF_015220805.1 Pogoniulus pusillus | reverse complement strand
ATACAGATTTTATTAAGGTCCCAGCACAGATTTCTGTAAATGACCTGAGATGCAAAATTAATTGGAGGATGTTTAATATCTGTATGAATCCCAAATTCAATGGTCTCCAGAGATCACTTTCCAGGCCTATCATTCTGTGATTCAGTCCATAGAATCACAGCATCAGTCAGGGTTGGAAGGGACCACAAGGATCAGCCAGTTCCAACCCCCTGCCATGGGCAGGGACACCCTACCCTAGAGCAGGCTGCCCACAGCCTCATCCAGCCTGGCCTTAACACCTCCAGCCATGGGGCCTCAACCACCTCCCTGGGCAACCCATTCCAGCCTCTCACCACTCTCATGCTCAACAACTTCCTCCTGACATCCAGTCTGAACATCCAGCTCTTAACATTCTGAAGCTTGCCTAAGTACCAGGCAAACTAAGGATGCCTATTATTGCTCAAAGAAAGCCCCAAACAACCCCCCCCACAAAACCCACAAACAAAGAGCCCCCCCAACCTCATGTATAATGATGTTGAGCAAAATTGAGGATCTATGAGAAATGGATCTATGAGAAACTGCAGCTTTACAATGAACAGGTTCAGATGTGGAGAACCAGAAACCTCACATCAAAGGCAAGAGCCAGGCCTATCACTATACCATTAGCACTTGAAATGAAGTGCAGCTATCAATCTGTTGGGCCATATATGGCCATGAAAAGCCACAGCACGGATTTGCTCTGAGCGACCTCATTTGAGGTAGCTCTTCAAACAGCTTCTGGGTTTGTGTGCCTCTGTCCTGCTTCAAAAGGCTTAACACACAAGTACAAAAAAGCCTACACAAGTACAAACCCCTAACCTTCTTCACCTTCCCATTTTTCTGGGTTTTTTTTGATCTTTCCAGTCCTGCTTGTTTCATGGAAAACTGCAACCAGGTCAGAAACAGCATGGGGTTATGGACCTCAGAGTATCTGATCTGATGGCCTTAGGACACTGCAAGAAAAAAAGTTGTTTGCCTTTCAGGAATTCGTTTTTAGGTGTTTCAACCTGTGCTAGTTTGAGCCCAGCTGGGCTATTTTGGTGAGAGGAATTCGACTGTGAAAAGGAAACAATGCTGATGTCTGCTGCACTCATAGGTTTGCTGAGATGGATAAGAACAAGAACACAAACATGGATAAGAGAGGTGCTCTTGGGCTCTGGCTGCATGCACTTCTCTCCCTCTAACCTGCCATCTACCTGACTAATCCTTCTGTTTCTAACCCCCCTGGCCAATCCTTCAAACTCACTTGAATGCAAGGCAAAGCCTGGGATAAGATAGAGGGGTGGGAAGAAGGTGGAAAGCCCCTCCTGGGGACTCTGGTTGGGAGCCCCTCCTGGGGACTCTGGTTTCTGGGAGGGCTGTTATGTTTCTGTATTACCTATTTAACTTGTCTATGTCTGTCTGTAGCTGTATAGATTGTAAATATCTGCTTCTATATTGTGCTAAGCTGTAAATATAAAGCTTCATTCTTTAATTTCCAGCTGCTGAGTCTAGCCTGAGTGATTTTCTTAAGTAGGGGGGTGGGGTGGGTAACACCCAAACCATCACACTACCCAACAGTGAAACAGAATCTAAAAGCTGAAAAATAGGCAACTAGTCTTGGCAGTGGTATGACTACATTATCACCACTGGCAACTCATCAGTGGGTAGCTTGTGTGTGATGCCATTTGTGCACATAGCTTCCTTCCCTCATTTACAGCTGGTATCACTGACAGGACATGTTCAGGTCTTTCTAACCACAGCACCAATGGTGAGCTAAAGCAGCAGGGATGACGTTTTGCATGTGTTTGTTTATTCAGCTTTGTCATGAAATGTTTTTTCTCTATCACAAGCATTGTCTGTTTTCCCTGTGGGCAAGGGGTGACTGGATTGTTTTAGTAAGTTGGAGTTTTTCTGCCTTTTAATTTTTTGGGGGTAAGATTTCAAAAAAAAAACCACACAAAAAATATCTAATGTTTTTGGAAGCATTTGGTCACAAAAGTAGGTCAGTGGAAAGGGCATTTGAAACAAATAAGTGTTTTCCCATGCTAAATTCAGTATTTTTGAAGCAAGTGTTCTGCTATGAGCACAGACTGAAAGAGTTGGGGCTGTACAGTCTGGAGAAGAGAAGGCTCCCAGGTGACCTTCTTGTGGCCTTCCAGGATCTGAAGGGGACCTACAAAAAGGTGGGCAGGGACTTTTTAGGCTGTCAGGGAATGACAGGACTAAGGGGAATGGGGCAAAGCTGGAGGTTTAGACTGGAAGTGAGGAGGAAGTTCTTGAGCCTGGAATGGGTTGCCCAGGGAGGTGGCTGAGGCCCCATGGCTGGAGGTGTTTAAGGCCAGGCTGGATGAGGCTCTGGACAGGCTGATCTATGGTAGAGTGTCCCTGCCCATGGCAGAGGGGTTGGATGAGGCACTTAGTGCCATGGTCTAGTTGACTGGATAGGGCTGGGTGCTAGGTTGGACTGGATGATCTTGGAGGTCTCTTCCAACCTCGTTGATTCTATGACTCTATGATTCTATGATCCTTGTGGTCCCTTCCAACCTTGACTGATTGATTCTATGATTCTAAGTAGTAAACATTCTTTATCAGCTCATTTAATGCTATTAAAAATAATTTGGACATTACCTACTTAAGATCTATACTACTGAAAGGGTTGGGGTGTGTGGGTTTCTTCTTGGCTTTTGGGTTTGGGAGGGCTGTTCTTTTGCCTTATTCTCTTTTCTAAAAGGTTATTGTAAGCACTGGAAGTCTTTTGAATCATTGGAGACTATCTTTAGTCCCTGAAGGTGTTCAAGCAAAGCCTGGATGGGGCATTTAGTGCCATGGTCTAGTTGACTGGCTAGGGCTGGGTTGGACTGGATGAGCTTGGAGGTCTCTTCCAACCTGGTTAATTCTATGATCTTTAAAGAAAAAGTTCATTTATGTATATATACATGTAATCAGACACTGTGATTTTATCTGCTGCACTAGCTTCTCATTCAACCCAGGTATTATCTCTGCAGTTGGGAAAGTCTATAGTCATATATACATATACATATATATATATATATATATATAAAAAATCAGAAGTATTCCTTAAGCAAGGAAAGGAAAAATAAGAGAGGGGGGGGGGATATCCACCAATAGGTATCTTCCAGCTAATACACAAGCAAACAAATCACCTTCCATATTCAAAACCAACCAACAACTCATGTATGAGAAACGACCTCCTTGCAAACCCTCGCTGCCCCTTCTGAAGCCAATTTATGGTGTTCACTTACACAAAGCCCATTCCTGTGCTCATGTGGTGAAGGAGACTTACCACAGCAACTCAACAGGTCTTCAGGTCACGAAGAGAAAGTTTTCACTTACCTACAATACAAGAAAAAAAACAACATTTCAGGAAATCTGTGTTGTGGATCTGACATTTAAAGGAGTGAAAGAAGCTTTTACTTAAAACAGTTTTGACTCTCTCTTCTTCCCTCTCCCTCCTCCTCCCACCCCCAAAAAAAACCAAAACAGGTGAAAAGGTATAAGGAAATCCATCACAGTGTGTGTGTACACTATAGCCCACACATACATCTAAATGACCTGCATGGCCTCTTAGCCAAAATGGTGGAGAAGGTCATCTCTGAGGACTGGGAAAGGGATGTACAATTTAGGGTGACAGAGAGAACTGAGTTGAAGAGACAAATCCTGTCTGGTGGTGATAGTCAGAACAGGCAATTTACTAACCATCCTGGAGCTGCACCAAAACTGATCTTTCTGATTGTAGCATCAGCCAAGGCATCACTTAGCCAAAGCACACCTGAGGCAGCTAAACCCTTCCTGAAGGGCCTAAATGATTTCAGAGCAATCAAAAGCTAACATAATTCCTTATTATAAAATCAAACCCTATACAATCAGCATAGTGTTGAATCCAGTGCACATAAAGCAGTTCTTCATAAATGCATCATAGCATCAACCAGGTTGGAAGAGACCTCCAAGATCATCCAGCCCAACCTAGCACCCAGCCCCAGCCAGTCAACTAAGCCATGGCACTAAGTGCCTCATGGCATTAAGTGCTTTGCTTGAACACCTCCAGGGACGGCGATTCCACCACCTCCCTGGGCAGCCCATTCCAATGCCAATCACTCTCTCTGACAACAACTTCCTCCTAACATCCAGCCTAGACCTCCCCTGGCACAACTTGAGACTGTGTCCCCTTCTTCTGTTGGTGCTTGCCTGGCAGAAGAGCCAAACTCCACCTGGCTACAGCCTCCCTTCAGGGAGTTGTAGACAGCAATGAGGTCTTTCCTGAGCCTCCTCTTCTGCAGGCTGCACACCCCCAGCTCCTTCAGCCTCTCCTCACAGGGCTGTGCTCCAGGCCCCTCACCAGCTTCGTTGCCCTTCTCTGGACATGTTCCAGTATCTCAACATCTCTCTTGAATTGAGGAGCCCAGAACTGGACACAGCACTCAAGGTGTGGCCTGACCAGTGCTGAGCACAGGGGCAGAGTAACCTCCCTTGTCCTACTGGCCACACTGCTCCTGATCCAGGCCAGGATGCCATTGGCTCTCCTGCCCACCTGGGCACACTGCTGGCTCATCTTCAGCTTACTATCTACCAGCACCCCCAGGTCTCCAGACACTCTGTCCCCAGCCTGAATCACTGCTTGAGGTTGTTGTGGAGTGGTGTCAGATCAGAAGTCCTCCATAATTCACTTAACTACACAATTCATTAGTTTTCTGAGGAAAAGTGGTGATAATAAATATGAACTCTGAAATGAGTCACTGTCTGAAAGGTACCAGAACATGGGATTTTAAGAAAAGTGTCTTCACTGTAAATGTGTATAGAGACACTCAAACCCTCTCTAATTAACAGTATGCATTATCAAAGAAGTGGCAGTTTGAGAAGACACTACAGCTCAACCACATGCAATGCTTAATGCATAAGGACACTTGAGAGTGCAGTTAGGAGGAGAGAAAAAGGAAAAGAACAAAGTCACTAATTGACAATTGTTAGTACCTTTGAATTGCACTGCTCCCTTTCTACATATGCCATCGTAGAAGTGTCGAGTCATTTCAAACATCATGTTGTGCATTTAAATAAGCAACTTTAGAAGCCCATCAAGAGGAACCAAAGGACTTCCTACAGTCTATAGCTGACTATATAATACATTGAAAATGGGTTCCATTTCTCTTGCAGCATCTTGCTTCCATAAGTGCTAAGGCAGCTGGCAGGTATTATGGCTGAGCCACTCTCCATCATCTTTGAAAAATTAGAGGAGTGGAGTGAGGTGAATTGCACTTTGGCCACAACAACCCCAAGCAGTACTACAAGCTGTGGACAGAGTGGCTGGAAAGCAGCCAGGAAGAAAGGGACCTGGGGGTACTGATAGATAGTAGGTTGAAGATGAGCCAGCAGTGTGCCCAGGTGGCCAAGAGAGCCAATGGCATCCTGGCCTGGATCAGGAACAGTGTGGCCAGTGGGACAAGGGAGGTTATTCTGCCCCTGTGCTCAGCACTGGTCAGGCCACACCTTGAGTGCTGTGTCCAGTTCTGGGCTCCTCAATTCAAGAGAGATGTTGAGGTGCTGGAAGGTGTCCAGAGAAGGGCGACAAAGCTGGTGAAGGGCCTGGAACACAAACCCTATGAGGAGAGGCTGAGGAAGCTGGGATTGTGCAGCTTGCAGAAGAGGAGGCTCAGGGCTGACCTCATTGCTGTCTACAACTCCCTGAAGGGAGGCTGTAGCCAGGTGGGGTTGGTCTTTTCTGCCAGGCAAGCAGCAACAGAACAAAGGGGGACACAGTCTCAAGTTGTGATGGGGGAAGTTTAGGCTGGATGTTAGGAGGAAGTTGTTGGCAGAGAGAGTGATTGGCATTGGAATGGGCTGCCCAGGGAGGTGGTGGAGGCACCATCCCTGGAGGTGTTGAAGCAAAGCCTGGCTGAGGCACTTAGTGCCATGGTCTGGTTGACTGGCCAGGGCTGGGTGCTAGGTTGAACTGGATGAGCTTGGAAGTCTCTTCCAACCTGGTTGATTGTATGATTCTACAATTTTAGTCCAGAACCAAAGTGGTGCAAGCCATAACCAGCAAACTTTTTAACTTGCCTTAAAATGGTCACACAGCTAAACCTGTCAACATCCACATGGATTTTACTTTAAATAAAATCTGAAATACCCTGAAGTCAGACTGCTCTTTTAGATGCCTTCAATCCTGTGCACTCTAGGCACCAACACATAGGGCACTGCCTTGCTGTTGAGTACTGTGCATAAGGAAAACAACAGGCAGCAGACTAAGGAATACTATAAACTCTTAGTCTGTACTGTTACCACCATGCATTTGTATTTTCTTTCATTAGGTTCAGTTTCAAGGGGTTTGTTTCTGCACCAACTGTAGTGAACTCACCAAATAGGCCTGTAAAAAGGAGATAAGCTATGCCCACAGTTGCTGCTCTGTTAGTTTGCTTGCACGGTGGATGTCTTTGTGATTATAGTTCCTCCCCGATTTAACGGTAGGAGGCTAATGGAAATGTTACTTGCTACGGTAACAGGCTAAGTCAGTTGGGGAAAGGAAAAGAAATGTGTTTACACTTGAAGATGTCACATAAAACAGTGGGAAGCTCCCACCCCTGACACCAGAACTGGCATGCTCATTCAAGGACTCATCTACATTATTACATGCTCCCTCACACTTAGAAATCTATTAATTTACAATTAGCTGCATTGATTTTACAGCAGATTTTGAAGTTCTGTAATAATTTACAGACTGTTGAAGAAATTAACTATGCCTCTTCCAAAGATAAGTGTTACTGCTAAAGAGGCCTTGGCACGAGTCACTGAACACATCACTGGCAGTCTGGATTTTCTGCTGGAAATTGGACATTAATTACAGCAGAACTGATTGGGAGATTCTATCTGTCCCACCAAGAGTTTCTTCCCTCGCTCCTGACAGTAACCCCCCTGCAGGAAACGTAATCAGCCACTGGAGATAATGCCAGCTCAGCCTTGGATGCCTTGTTAACTTAGAGATATTCAAAAGAACATAGTTATTCTGATTGCCATCTCACTGGCAAGGGCACTGTGTACTCAAAAACCTCCAAACCAACCAAATGCAAAACAAAAAAATCCCCAAACAAACCCAAGAAACTAAGCCACCAAAAAACCTTAAAAGTAATGCTGCATAAAATACAATCTCATCATGTTTGAAGAGCTACATCTACCGTGGCACTGAGAAAGTCATCAGAGGCCCAGTGACTGAGAAGGAAATACTTCCAGAATGTACACTGTATAAAACATGAGAAGTTTTCTCAGCACAGTGCCTGTTGCCTATGAGTTTACAAAATGAAGCTGGGGGTGTGTGTGTTGTCCACACAGTTTTAATAAAATAATAAGACATTAAGTTGTTTAAGGTGTTTAAGTGTTTAAGGCCAGACTCACAGGCAACCAGCAACAGAACAAGGGGCCACAGTCTCAAGTTGTGCTGGGGGAGGTCTAGGCTGGATGTTAGGAGGAAGTTGTTGCCAGAGAGAGTGCTTGGCATTGGAATGGGCTGCAGGAAAGTGGTGGCATCACTGTCCCTGGAGATGTTCAAGCAAAGCCTGAATGAGGCATTTAGTGCCATGGTCTAGGTGACTGGACAGGGCTGGGTGCTAAGGTTGGACTGGATGATCTTGGAGGTCTCTTCCAACCTGCTTGATTCTATGATTCTACTGTACATAGCTGTAAACTCTCTGCATCTGCTATGTTGGCAATTAAATGACCTGTTAATTCACATAAATAAGACACCAAAAATAAGTAGAAGTGGATAAAACTTGCATAAACATATCTCACAACAGTATTAGTTGTGCAACGGGCGGTGCCAAAACCTTTATCTCTGTGCAGCACCTGCTCAGTGGACAGTCAGACTTTATCTTTGTGAGACTGTGTGTTAGCTTGAGTTGTATTTATGGCACCCTAACACAATCCTGGCAGAACTGTTAAGTTGTACATTGTTAGTCATACACTGTTCAGTTGTGGCACAATGTGAGTTGGTTACAGACTCTGATGAATTTATCTTTGCACAGTTCTAAGAGGAGATGCACACAGAGCCCTTACGGCAGTTGTGCATCTGGAGACATCAAAAACTGTGCATAAGAGGTGTGAAACTTCTACAGACAAGAACAAACAAAGCAGGTGATCTATGGTCACAAGGATTATTTCTCCATATAGAGACTTCTAGACATATAGAGCAGGAAAAATAGGGAATGGCATACCATAATTCTACAGACAAAGGAGTTCACTGTGAGATGCATGAGTTGCAGTTTAACTTCGGTGCCCCTGACTTGGCAGTTTCACTACGTTGTTTTAAATAGGCTTCACAAAGCTTCAGGGGCAGAGACCAATTTTCTGTTCAAATGCAGTAATGTACCAAACCACTGGGGCCTCAGAAATACTGAACAGTGTAAACAGTGAACAAACCCATATATTTTCAATTATCTCAGTATTTCTTTAAGTTAAGAGTCACAGGAAGTTCTTTGCTATAAAACTGAGAGCTGCTGCAAGATGAGAAAATGAAGTCTCTGTAGTTAACAAAATCATTTTCCCTACAGTATTTAAGAGCTCACCAATTAGAAATGCAACCCAGATCTTCACTGCCACTTCTGTTTCAAATGTAGTCCCATCTGTTCCCACACAGCATGAGTGATCAAACTCATAAAATAAACATGATAGAAGAGTGGAGAGATCTTGGTTTAGCTAGCCAGGCCAATGTGCTGGAATCATAGGATAAACCAGGTTGGAAGAGACCTCCAAGATCATCCAGTCCAACCTAGCACCCAGCCCTAGCCAATCAACCAGACCATGGCACTAAGTGCCTCAGCCAGGCTTTGCTTGAACACCTCCCAGGAACGGTGACTCCACCACCTCCCTGGGCAGCCCATTCCAATGCCAATCACTCTCTCTGCCAACAACTTCCTCCTAACATCCAGCCTAGACCTCCCATGGCACAGCTTGAGACTGTGTCCCCTTGTTCTCTTGCTGCTTGCCTGGCAGAAGAGACCAACCCCACCTGGCTACAGCCTTCCTTCAGGTAGTTGTAGACAGCAATGAGGTTGCCTCTGGGCCTCTTCTTCTCCAGGCTAAACAACACAAAACATCAGAATTTGTATAATCTCAACATGTTGTCACCAACAGTGAGTAGAGAAACCAAAGGAAATGCTACAGGGAAGCAAAATTAACAGCCTCTAACTGGACAGCAGGTACCATTTCCATCTGAAGCAGCAGCCAATTTTAACACAGATGTTCTCCTGACATATGCTAGGAGCTATTAGACTGAGTGCACCTACAGGCAACTTGTAAATGCTTTACCCTGAAAGCATTTTCTTGATTTCTTATTAGAGACACTGCCTTAAAGATGTATTTGAGTAGCATAGGGACAGTTGGCCAGTACTAACACAACTCATGTGCTACCAGTAAATGCCATACCAGCTACATGCCAGCCTTGCAAACCCTTATACTGTTTTTCATGCCTGTGAAGTGTAACATTATTTGTCTGAGCAGCACACAGCACTGCTTTCCTCTATCCTTGCGTGTTGCCATACTTACACCTATCTCAATAACAAATGAGCCCCTGATGTTTACACTAATCAAAATTCATAGCTACAGCTAACTGCTGTGGTGTTACACTCATCTGTGGGAGTAAAACAGGCTGTGGGCCTGATTAGCCATCAGCTGAGCTATCTATTGCTACTAAAAAAATTCTATGTTGCTGCTGACAGTCACAGCTCATTTGCACCTCATTGTGATAGATGCACACACAGCCATGAAAAGAAGGCTGGAAGCCACTTATGCAGGCTAAGACCATTAAAATGGGCACTGTGAGTCTCTATAGGTAAATCATAAACACAGTAGACAATCAGTATCACAAAGCAGTAGGTCTGCTCTGTGGTAAAACATTTCCATACATCAAGGGCATTCCAGAGACTCACTGGATGAGGACAGAGACAAACGACATAGCCAAGGTGTTTGGTTTGGATAGAGTAGCTAGAGCTAATCTAGCAGCTGTAGTCTACCTGAGAGCCAAGGCAAGGAGGTTCAGAGACATGCTTTCCACTGTGGTGGTTACTTCTGACCACTCCAGCAGGAGACAGTGAAAATTTAAGCCATCTAAATCAATCTATTGCTGTTAAAGGATGTGTCCCTGTACCGACTCCTAGCATTATACAATCATGGAATTGTTAGGGCAGGAAGGACCTCAAGGATCATTTAGTTCCAGCCCGGCTATCATGGGCAGAGACACCTCACACTAGATCAGGTTGCTCAGAGCTCCATCTAGCCTGGCCTTAAAGAAGATGGGGCTTCTACCATCCTCCCTGGGCAACCTGCACCAGTGTCTCACCACCCTCATGATAAAGAACTTCTTTCTAACATCCAATCCAAATCTACCCCCTTCTAGTTTTGCTCCATTCCCCCTAGTCTTATCACTGCCCAACATCCAAAAAACTCACCCACCAGCTTTCTTGTAGGCCCCCTTCAGAAACTAGAAAGACCAAACAAGGTCTCCTCAGAGCCTTTTGTTCTCCAGACTGAATAGCCCCAACTCTTTCAGTCTGTCTCCATAGCAGAGCAGCTGCAGCCCTTTCATCACCCTTGTGGCCTTTCTCTGGACTTGTTCCAGCATGTCCATATCCTTCTGGTAATGGAGGCTCCAGAACTGGATGCAGTACTCAGGGAGGGGTCTCACCAGAGGAGAGGAGGGGAGGAGAATTGCATCTCTCAACATGCTGACCATGCTTTTCTTGATGCAGCCCAGGATACTGCTGGCTCTCTGGGCTGCAAGTGCACACTGATGGCTCATGTCTTGTGATAAAGCTAATGGGTTTTTTTGAGCTACCTGTGCTGAGTTTTCCTGGGATTAATTTTCTCCATAATAGCTTGTATGGAGCTGTTTTGGGTCTGTGACCAAAAGAGTCTTGATAACACAGGGATATGTCAGTTATTGCTGGGCAGTGCTTACACAGAGTCAAGGCCCTCTCTGTTTCTCACTCTGCCCTCTCAATGAGAAGGGGAAAGGAACAGATCTGAGACTGCTGACCCCAGCTAACCAAAGAGATGCTCCACACCATGGGACACTGAATTCAGAAAAAAAAAGCTGAGTAGAAGGAGGAACATTCAGAGTGATGGTGTTTATTTTTCAAGTAACTGCTACTGGTGATGGAGCCAGGCTTTCCTGGAGATGGCCAGTGAGAAGTGGTGAATGAATTCCTTGTTTTGCTTTGCTCAGAGGCATGGCTTTTCTTTTACCTATTAAAGTGTTTTGTTCTCAACCCAGGAGTTTTCTTCCAATTCTCTTCTTCGTCCTGCTAAGGAAGGGAGCAAGTGAGTTGATGGCTGTGAGAGGCTGAGCTCCTGGATGCCATAACATTGTCATCATTTAAAACTTAGTCATGGGAGTCTTTTGAGGGAAAACAGAGCTAGCCCATGGGCAGAAAGGTGTCTAGAATTGATACAGGCTGTTGCACAAATAGACAAGGAGGTGGATCTCTCAGAAACAGGACACATTTCCAGGATATGGTGGGTTTGGAGGGATGAAGCACAGTGTTTTAGGAAGGAAGGAATGCTCCATGCATATAATGTGCACATCCAAAAATCAGGACAGAAAACTCAAGAACATCAGCAGTTATATAACTAAGAAAGTTCAGTGTCTAGGAGGAAAACCACATGGCATAGCAGCTGGGATGAGGGAAGAGCTGGAAGGCTGAATCAGTAGAATACTACTTTCAGTGCAGGGAGCTATTTGCACACACCACATCAGGCTGAGATGTTATCTGTGCAGCGGCAGAGAGCCACGGTGGCAGTGACCATGGAGCGCTCTATTAGTACAGACACCCGTTCAACTCTGTGTGGGTCCAGATGCAACAGCCCTGCCCAGAGGGAACAGACCAATTTATGGAACCAATCCTTAATGTGCATCCAAGGAGGGCAATGTTGAGCTTCACTGGAAATATCACAAAGACCACTTAAATGTCTTTATGCAATGTGATTGGAATGAAGATCATGAAAAAGGAGGGACAGAAACTTAAGATCATCAGGATTCTGAGCATTATGGAAAAACAAAGCAGAAGATCCCAAACCCACCCATATGAAGCTATAGAATCATAGTGATGTCTGCTTCACTCATAGGCTTGCTGAGATGGATGAAAATAAGAATGCAAACATAGAATCATACAATCAACCAGGTTGGAAGAGACCTCCAAGATCATCAAGTCCAACCTAGCACCCAGCCCTATCCAGTCAACTAGACCATGGCACCAAGTGCCTCATAGAATCATAGAATCAACCAGGTTGGAAGAGACCTCCAAGTCCAACCTATCATCCAGTCTTTTCTTGAACACCTCCAAGAACAGCGACTCCACCACCTCCCTGGGCAGCCCATTCCAATGCCAATCACTCTCTCTGCCAACAACTTCCTCCTAACATCCAGCCTAGACCTCTGCTGGCACAACTTGAGTCTGTGTCCCCTTGTTCTACTGCTGGTTGTCTGGGAGTAATTTCTTCCTCCTGTAACCTCTGTCACCTGCCTAGTCTCAGAACAATAAGTCTGCATGTAAGTGGAAAGCATCTACTACAAATTACCAAAGCTCTTAGAGGTATTACTACTCCCTTCTTTTGTCTAACTTTTGTATAGTATTAACATGCTCCAAACACTCTTAGATGAACTAAAAGCACAGCTTGTGGAATGATCGAGGGCTGATGGCTGCAGAAGAAAAGCTATCCAACTCTGAGGTTCTATTAGAATGAACCTCCACTGAAGCTATCCTTTGTAAATGTAAGAAACTCATAAATATGTTGAAGTTCAATAGTTAATAAGTTAGAGTGTGCATGCATATATATAGAGATATATGCATACAATCCCCCCAGAAAACCCTTGGGTTTTGTTTTTGTTTTAAGAAATAGTATATTTCTCAATATACTTATTAGTATATATTATATTAAGTATATAAGAAACTCATATACTTAAGTTTCTACAAATTCCATCTAACTTCTTACTTGATTCATGACAGAGTAAGAATATTGAAAGACCAAGACACTATGTAAGAAAGAAAATGTGCTGCTTTTATTACACACTGTGTTTCTAAACAGTCCTAGGGAGAATCTAGAGAGTCATGCTATGTTTCTAAAGAACATGTTTTCATGAAGCCCTGTAGATGATAACATTATGAGGGTTTAAAATTGCAAAAACTCAAGATGTGAATTGACAAGGCAAGTCATATTAAAGAGAAAGTGGCAATATTCCTGAGGCATGGTATTAAAATTGATAAACACTGCTGACTCATGTAGTAGAAACCAGTATCTTCAACAAAACCCACTGGAGCAGCAAGTGTAAGAATTTGTACTAGGTGGTGAGACCCTATCTAGTCAAGGGCACACTGGCTAAGGCAAAACAAAGCAACTGTAAAGCTTCTTTCACGCTTTTCATATAGATTTTGTTAGTCTCTAGTCCTGATAGCTTGGATTTCTTGCTTCTGAACAAGCTGTTTCAATCATCTTCTAGAAACCACCTCAGAAATGTTAACGTGCAAATAATTATCAGGAAGAAATAAAGACCCACTTTAGGTATCTGTTCATTAAAACACAATGTTTAGGATGCTTCTGAAGCATCGCCCTGGCAGAGCACACTAGAATGGTGCAGGACTTTGGAACAGAGGGCAGCAGTAATAAACAACTACTCTTCTATAGTAATGAAAAAAAAATCACTGAAGTAATTTTTAAGGAGATCAGAAGCACTTCAAACAATGACATTCCAGCTCATGTTTGTTGTTCAGTCAAGATAGCTCATAATTAAGCTATCCTTACCATCATTTCTATGTTCTCCTGACTAAAATCTTGTTCTCTGCAGTTCCTTTTCCCTAGCATCTTAGTTATATGAATGTACATGGACAGAAAACATACAAGGCTGATGAGTATGTAACTTTCTCCATAGCTTGGCTTGATCTGAGTAGTGCCAAGCCTTTAGCTCTTTGTATTCCTTCAGAGGAAGGAAAATGGATACACTCATCCTAATTTATCTGCAGAACATTTATAACGATAGCAATGATGAGCAGCTGCCTACAGAGCCAGATGAAACCCTATGCATACCAGTCATGTGGAGTTCTATGGAGTGCACCACTTTCATATGCCAGCTCACTGTCAGTGATGTCCTGGAAAGGTAGCCAAAGATAAATGCCCAATGGATCGGCCAGCCTACTCCAGCAGCACAAGGGAAGTCTCTCTTCCTTCTTCTGCTCATGGGCTAGGGTGACACAACTGCAATATCACTTTGTATTTTCTATTAAACTCTCTTTATGCCAACTCACGAGGCATTGTTTTACTTTTGCTCCAGATGTATCTCACCTATCCCACTGCAGGGTGGTGGCAGCTGCAAGAGCAGCTGCAGGGGAGCTCAGCTGCTGGCTGAGTCTAAACCATTTTAGCTGTTTAGCTAAGGAGCTAAACAGCTACTTATCTGTTGTTTGTACCCAATTTCTGGTGAGTTTGTTGCAAATTGAGGTCTTTCAACAGTTATTTCCCTCACAGGACTTCTTGTGACTTAAGGAGACACTCATTGTTTTCTCTAGACTGATTCAACAGTTCAAAAACTTATGCTTTCAAGTAATCAAAACTTGCAGTTACAACATCTGATGGAGATAACATAAATGAAGCCTAAACCATGAGTTTTAAGGTCAAGAATAATTCTCTTATGTCAGGAGTAATTTGTCTGTTTAAAAAGAAGCAAATAAATAATGCAGAGGAGAAAGGGGCAATGTTAAGATCCATTTTCATTAACTTTCCATCAAGAGAAAGGATTTTGTTGGTTCATTGACATTTGTCAAACTTTTTGTCCCTGAGGTAGGAGCACAGAAGCTAAAGCAATACTAAGTTGTTATAACATTTTTAGAGTGCTTTGAACCACCAAATACAAAACACCTAGTTCTTACTTTCAAACATGCCTTCAGCTGCTTGGTTCCTATCTACAAGGGTAATCAGCCTACTGCATTGTGTTGTAATGATCTTGGATTCAGTTTGAGTTCTTAATGTATCCAAGGTCAAATCGATCACAACCTTTTCTCAGTCCTCAGTGCACAGGTCATCAGATTTTTCCCCACTTCTTGCTTTTTATCAGTTATTGGAGTCAAGCCTAGAGGTAAAGTAATTCCCTTTGTTATTTCCATTTGTACAGCTTTATAACCTCAGAGCATATTTGGAGGACATGCTTAAAATCCTGCCATGGTCTGCCCTCTTATTTTCTTGTTTATTGCCAAAGATACCTCTTTATGTGCTTTTAGAAAGCTCATCTGGCTTCAGATTCTGTTTCCATTTCTCCATTCTGCTCTGTGGTGCTGATACATGTCACCAGCATTGATAGGAATATATTTATAAGGAACTAAAAACCCCAACAACCTACAGCCTGGAGTAGGATGAATACATCCTAGTTAGAATTCCCAAGGGATGAAGAATGAAAGAAATACTGCCTGAGTGCTTAAATGGGGACTGTTACTTTCAGGTGAAAAAACTCATATATAAATTCAGCTGCAACAGCTGCATTTTCATCTTTTTGGATGCTGGATCCAAACTATGAATTCTAAAAGTGTTTTGTTGGGTTTTTTTTTCTGGCTGCACCACAAATAGATGGGACTGATGTGAATTAAGAAAAAAAAAAGGTTAGCATTTTGACCTTGTTTCTGCTTTCCTGCTAATTATGATTGATTATTCTGAATGGTGATTTACTTGGAGAAGTAATAACACATACACCATTCATAGAATCACAGAATCAACCAGATTGGAAGAGACCTCCAAGATCATCCAGTCCAAACTAGCACCCACTCCTAAACAATGAACCAGACCATGGCACTCAGTGCCTCATCCAGGCTTTGCTTCAACACCTTCAGGAGGATGACTCCACCACCTCCCTGGGCAGCCCATTCCAATGCCAATCACTCTCTCTGCCAACAACTTCCTCCTAACATCCAGCCTAGACCTCCCCTAGCAGAACTTGAGGCTGTGTCCCCTTGCTCTCTTGCTGGTTGCCTGGCAGCAGAGCCCAACCCCTCCTGGATACAGCCTCCCTTCAGCTAGTTGTAGAGAGGCCAAATAGATATTCGTATCTCAAAACTGATACACATTTTCCAACCAACAAATATATACACTTTATATGGCACATGCCCATGAATGAAGGAATGTGACAAAGACATTGAATCATCTTTAAAGAATGTTCAATTCCCTACTGTTCTATCTGTGTAAGAGAACTCAAGTTTTCTTGGCACATATTTATTTGAAGTTCTAAACATCACTGGAATGGTCTGCCCAGGGAGGTGGTGGAGTTACCATCCCTGGAGATGTTCAACAGGGGACTGGATGAGGCACTTAGTGCCATGGTTTAGTTGACTGAATAGGGCTGGGTGCTAGGTTGGACTGGATGATCTTGGAGTTCTCTTCCAGACTGGTTGATTCTATGATTCTATGATCAGCATGAAAAAGTGGCTACAGCAGGCATAATTAAGAAAGCTTCTTTGCATCTGCTGGACCACCACCCAAGCCTGCAAATTGTATTCTATCAGACAATACAGAAACCTTACATCCATCTCTCTCCATCCCTTTTCCAAATGAAATGATCTCTTTACTTACGTTCGTGGGTTTTGTTATTTTGGTTTTGTTTTGTTTCCCTCTCCCCAAGCTCAAAGGGAATTTAATGAAAACAATTGTGATGCTTTGGATGTTCCCCACCCCCTCACACTTTGGAAATCACCCAGACTAGACTCAGCCAGCTCTGGAAATTTGAATGAAGCTTATATTTACAGCTAGCACAATATATAAGCAGATATTTACAGTGTATACAGTTATAGACAGAAATAGACAAGGTAAAAGGTAATACAGAAACACAACAGCCCTCCCAGAAACCTGAGTCCCCAGGAGGGGCTCCCAACTGCCCTTCCACCTTCTCCCACCCCTCTCAACCTTACCCCAAGTCCCAAGGAAGAATGGAGGTTCAGCCAGAGGGTTAGGAAGCAAAGTGGAAGAGACAGCAGAGAGGCTGGAGAGAAATTCAGCTCAGGCAACACCCCAAGAAGAAGTGTGATTCCCTTATCTATGTTTGGATTCTTGTTCTTATACCTCTCAGCAAGCCTGTGAGTTGAGTAGACATCACCACTGCTTCCCTTTCACAGCCTGTAATCTAATCCTTCTCACCAAAACATTCTAGCTAGCTTCAAACTAGCACAGCAATTTACATTAATTAGAAAAACAAACACAAATTTAATAAATCCTTTTGAAAATAAAAAAAAAAAACAACACAAAAATTGCACCAAAATCACAAGAAAAGGAAAAATTTGTTTTCCAGAAGCATCTCCTTTATGCTCTAGGTTTGGTGCTGCAGAAATAAAATGCTGTGTGTCTATATGGAGTAAGGAAAGTGACAGAGGCCAGAAGGATTCTAGTTTTTACTTTCCTGATCTCTGTGGATTTGCATTTTAATCCATTCCCCAATGTTTGTTTTCATAACACTTAATGCAGCTTTTATAAAATTAATCAGAGAGAGAGAGAGAGGGAAAGCTATGAGGAATAATTCAATCTCAACAGGAAAAAAACCACCCTGCTTTGATTCCTATTGACCTGCCTTTGTTAATAGTTAAGTAGATTTTGTAACATTGAGGAAAATGAATTTCTGTTATATAATCAGTGAGAAGGAATTGTGTCCCATACATTTTTTAAGGCATGAATATTCAGATAACCAGTTTGGATCACTTAAGATTTGTCAATTCCCCAATTGTTAGTACTCCTTCTCCACAAAAGGTCTCCTTACATAACCTCAGCTCCAGCATTAGAAAACACAATTCCCCAAGGCTTTAGTCACTTCACAGAATTTAGGTCAGGGAAGAGTTCTGCAATTCAACATCAAAATGATTATTTCCCTGAAAGCTCACAGGGCCTTTATTTCCTTGAAAAGCTCTACTGAATACTACAGAAAGCAAGGCACAGTCATCAAACTTTTACCTTGGCCTTGTGCCTGCCTATCAGAGAAAACAGAGAGAGAACTCTGGAAGGATGAGATCTCTCAGGTGATGGGTGTGAAGTGAGAAAAAGTAACAATTTCCAGACACTAGACTCCATCAGCATTTTCTTTAATTGCAAAGCACCTTCTCCCCATTTACCACCTGACAAAAATTACAGCAGATTTGATAGTTGGGTGAAGAATGATTTCCTAAAGGGCACTTGAAATGCATACAAATAAAGCAAAAAATACTCTTTCTATCCCTCTAAGACATACAAATTATTATTCTATGGATTACATCTATTAGAAGCAAGTAAACTTTGTCTGCTAAACCTCCCTTCCAGATTAAGTGAAGGGAAAAGATAAATGATAAAAAAAAAATAGGTGAAAGTTCATAGAACTCAATGATTAAAGGGTCTAAAATAATAATAATCCTAGAATAGAATCAAGCAGCTTAGAAGAGACCTCCAAGATCATCCAGTCCAACCTAGCACCCAGCCCTATCTGCAGAAAAAAGACTTTGTTCTTTTGAATGAGAACTAGACAAGAGCCAAGAGTGACTGACATTTTACACTGTCACAGTGAAATCAGCAAAACAAAAAAAATCAGAAAAATAGGTAAAAAATAAAATTAGGTAAGAGTTCATGGAATTCAATGATTAAAGGGTCTAAAATATTAAGAATCATAGAATAGAATCAAGCAGCTTAGAAGAGACCTCCAAG
This sequence comes from Pogoniulus pusillus, assembly GCF_015220805.1. Taxonomy (NCBI): domain Eukaryota; kingdom Metazoa; phylum Chordata; class Aves; order Piciformes; family Lybiidae; genus Pogoniulus; species Pogoniulus pusillus. The sequence goes on along the minus strand of NC_087281.1, from coordinate 5,563,810 downwards.
ATCATCCAGTCCAACCTAGCACCCAGCCCTATCTGCAGAAAAAAAGACTTTGTTGTTTTGAATGAGAACTAGACAAGAGCCAAGAGTGACTGACATTCTTACACTGTCACAGTGAAATCAGCAAAACAAAAAAATCAGAAAGCATTCAGTTGAACAAGAAGAAAAGCAAATCCTTACGGCACTCAATGTGGACACTGCCAACTGAGGAGGTGATGAAGGAAAAGAGGAAAAGAAGAACTACCTTGAGTTGGTGGTGGTGGTGGTGGTTAAGGAGGGGAGTTGGTTTGGTTTTGTTATGCGTGTGAGAAAAGGTTATAAACTGAAATGGTATTCAACTGGTAATAGAAAAAAGAAAGGCTAATAGTGTTAAGAAAAGAACAAACTATGCTAAAAACAAGGAAACAAACTAAAAGTAATAATCCTCTACTGGAATATCACAGTATCATCAGGGTTGGAAGAGACCTCACAGATCATCAAGTCCAACCCTTTACCACAGAGCTCAAGGCCAGACCATGGCACCAAGTGCCACGTCCAATCCTGCCTTGAACAGCTCCAGGGACGGTGACTCCACCACCTCCCCGGGCAGCCCATTCCAGTGTCCAATGACTCTCTCAGTGAAGAGCTTTCTCTTCACCTCCAGCCTCAATTTCCCCTGGCGCAGCCTGAGGCTGTGTCCTCTCGTTCTGGTGCTACGATTAAGATGAGAAGTTCACCTTTGCTTCCTTAACGTGACTGAATTTACATTGGTATGGGTTGGAACATGTAATGTAATCATCTGAGGCTTTAATAAATGTACAGGAAATCAGGAATCAACCCCTGGCTCCTGCAGAGCCTCTCCCTCAGGTGTTAAAAATGGGGAGCTGGGTAGTATGGAGAGTTCTAGAGCCGAATGCAGGCTTCTTCCTGCTATCCCTTACCAGCCTCCCGGCCCCACAGGGAGATTTTGCTTTCATGTGTGATACTAGAGACAGTTAACATTGTGTCCTGAAATCCACAATGATCATTTCAAGCACAGGAAAAACCTGATTCTTCCATCACATCTTTTGGCTAAAGCACTCACACCAAAGTAAATATTTATGTATACTCATAGATAGAGAGAGAAACCTATCTTAAAACCAAAATACAACGATGAAACAGTACAGTAAGGACTCCAGATTCACCAAAACTTTTAGGCTGCTTCTTCAAGGCAAGGTTGGACATGGCACTTGGTGCCATGGTCTAGCCTTGAGCTCTGTGGTAAAGGGTTGGACTTGATGATCTGTGAGGTCTCTTCCAACCCTGATGATACTGTGATACTGTGATATGGAATTGATGTTAACTGACAGAGTGGTCCTCTTTCCTTTTGGCAGGGAAGAAGAAAACGTCTGTAACCAGTCATATAAATTGAAGGCATTACTGAAGTAAGAGCTAATCCAATCTATGTTTTGTGGATGTTAAGTGCTGATATGAAATCTTCAACATTTGGCCACAAGGAATGATAAAGACACCTACAGAAGAAAGAATTATTGTAGGAGCTGCTAACTAGAAGACACTTTCATCTACACCAGTTAGAACAACAGATCTGAAGTTATAATGAAACTATCTCCATTTTTTTTCACCTGAATTCTGTAACTTTCATAATCTCATCTGGCATTTTTAAAATATGGATGCATTATTTCTACATCAGCTACAAACTAACAAGCAAAATCCCTGTGTCCAGAGCAGGGCCAGGAGGATGCTCAAAGGGCTGGAGCAGCTCTGCTGTGAGCACAGACTGAAAGAGTTGGGGCTGTGCAGGCTGGAGAAGAGGAGGCTACCAGGTGACCTCCTTGTGGCCTTCCAGGATCTGAAGTGGCCTACAAAAATGCTGGGGAGGGACTTTTTAGGCTGTCAGAGAGTGACAGGACTGGAGGGAATGGAGCAAAGCTGGAGGTGGGGAGAGTCAGAGTGGACATGAGGAGGAAGTTCTTGAGCATAAGAGTGGCGAGAGGCTGGATTGGGTTGCCCAGGGAGGTGGCTGGAGGTATCACAGTATCATCTGGGTCGGAAGAGACCTCACAGATCATCAAGTCCAACCCTTTACCACAGAGCTAAAGGCTAGACCATGGCACCAAGTGCCACGTCCAACCTTGCCTTGAAGTGCCGCAGGGATGGCGACTCCACCACCTCCCCGGGCAGCCCATTCCAGTGTCCAATGACTCTCTCAGTGAAGAACTTTCTCCTCACCTCCAGCCTAAATCTCCCCTGGCGCAGCCTGAGGCTGTGTCCGGTGTTTAAGGCCAGGCTGGCTGAGGCTGTGGGCAGCCTGTTCTAGGGTAGGGTGTCCCTGCCCATGTCAGGGGGGGGTTGGAACTGGCTGATCCTTGTGGTGCCTTCCAACCCTGACCGATTCTATGAGTCTATGAACTTTGTTTCTAACTCTACAGTGTAAGAAGTGCTAATTGAAAGAGGCAAGGGGAAGTGTGGCAGTGTCACGATTGCCACCTTCAAAAAACTGCTCTCTCATTAGGAGTCTGGTATTTTCACTACAACAAAATAAGAGCCAGAAAAGGGCTTTGAAAGTGTAGGGTTTAGTAGAGATTTTAAAAGCCTTTGTTACAGGACTTCAACTGAGACTTTTGCCATAGAGAGAAATTTCGCTCCCCATCCGTGAGCCTGTCTCTCAGCAGAGGCTAAATGAAGGCTCATCTTCTCACTCAGATAATTACTTAAGGGAAATGATGTTATAAAGACAACGGAGAAAAAAGAAGTCTATCAAAAGTGGGAAAAGCCAAAATAATTTTTCATTTTTAGAGCCCCTCTCTGGGGGGGCACCAAATGCATCCAGTAAAAAAACGGTGTCAGTAGATCAGAACTGAGCTCTACAAAGCATTTGCACAGCTTTAGTACTTCTGCTGCAACAGCTGGGTAAGAAAGATGTCTACAGTTTGTAGTGCCCCTGGAATGCAACCATGGAGATCAGGACTTTTCCCTGTAAACCTTGAAGGAGACAGCTTTTTTTAAAGACCTACTGAAGGATCAAGACCAGACTGGCACATTTAATGTGCCACCTAAAAATGAACATGCTTTAAAGAGTATCAGGTGTATGTAAAATACACACATTACAGTAGCCATAGTGTACAGGAATATATACATATATATAATATCACAGTATCACAGTATCACAGTATCATTAGGGTTGGAAGAGACCTCACAGGTCATCAAGTCCAACCCTTTACCACAGAGCTCAAGGCCAGACCATGGCACCAAGTGCCACGTCCAATCCTGCCTTGAACAGCCCCAGGGACGGCGACTCCACCACCTCCCCGGGCAGCCCATTCCAGTGTCCAATGACTCTCTCAGGGAAGAACTTTCTCCTCACCTCCAGCCTAAATTTCCACTGGCGCAGCCTGAGGCTGTGTCCTCTTGTTCTGGTGCTGGCCACCTGAGAGAAGAGAGCAACCTCCTCCTGGCCACAACCTCCCCTCAGGTAGTTGTAGACAGCAATAAGGTCTGCCCTGAGCCTCCTCTTCTCCAGGCTAACCAATCCCAGCTCCCTCAGCCTCTCCTCGTAGGGCTGTGCTCAAGGCCTCTCCCCAGCCTCGTCGCCCTTCTCTGGACACGCTCAAGCATCTCAATGTCCCTTTTAAACTGGGGAGCCCAGAACTGAACACAGCACTCAAGGTGTGGTCTAACCAGTGCAGAGTACAGGGGCAGAATGACCTCCCTGCTCCTGCTGGCCACACCATTCCTGATGCAGGCCAGGATGCCACTGGCTCTCTTGGCCACCTGGGCACACTGCTGGCTCATGTTCAGGTGAGTATCAATCAGCACCCCCAGATCCCTCTCTGTTTGGCTGCTCTCCAGCCACTCTGTCCCCAGCCTTTATCTCTCCATGGGGTTGTTGTAGCCAAAGTGCAGCACCCTGCACTTGGAGCTATTGAACCCCATCCCATTGGACTCTGCCCATCTGTCCAGGCGGTCAAGGTCCCGCTGCAGAGCCCTTCTGCCTTCCAACTCAGTCACATCTGCCCCCAGCTTGGTGTCATCTGCAAACTTGCTGATGACTGACTCGATGCAGCTCTTTGAGAAACTCTGATGAAGTTCACACAGTCTGAAAACTGATCCTTCTTTGTCTGCTACCACCACAACTGCATATTACTTTATGATCCTAATCAATTTTACTCTCACCCTTGTGCTACTCGAATTGAGGCATCTTATTAGTGGGTCACCAGACTTCAGGCTTGCTTTTCATTTCCACTTGTTCCAGTCTTGGAGGTGTCTTTCCACCTGGTTGATTCTATGATTATGATTCAATCAGCTAACTAAAAGTAGAAAGAAAACTCTCTCTTTAGTGTGGAATTTGCATTTTCTCTCTCGCTGAATTGTTATATGCATCAAGTCAGAAATGCACCTGAGTTACCAAACTGCCCACTCACACACAGAACCACATTGCTGAATAAATTAAGAGAAAACTTCAGTGTTTTTCTAACCTTATTCTCCTTTGGTCTTTCAGGAGTAAAACAACCAACTTCTGAGCACTGTATTTTTTTCCTCAGCGTTTAATTATACCGCAATCAGATTGCTCTTCCTTCACACAGTTCACTGACACCATATGTAAGTTCTATATCCATGTTGTGATGTTTAAGTTGAGAGCCACACATGAATTCTCTAATTATGTCATCAAGGAGGTTACAAGGACTTAACCAGCCTAAGTGCCAGTCCCTGTAGCTCTTATGTAGCTTGTAACACAAGCATACAAATATTAATGACTCGCTTTTTTGTACACTGGAATTACTTTGATGAAAAAAATTCCTTGGCTATTTCTATTTTCTAAGCCATATGTGATGGTTTGGGTGTTCCCTGCCCCCCCACACTTTAGAAATCACCCAGTCTAGACTCAGACTACTCTGGAAATATGAATATTTGCAGCTGGCACAATATACAAGCAGATATTTACAGTATATATAGTTATAGACAGAAATAGACAAGGGAAAAGGGAATACAGAAACACAACAGCCCTCCCAGAAACCTGAGTCCCCAGGAGGGGCTCTCAACCACCCTTCACCTTCCCCCTACCCGTCTCAATCTTACCCCAGTCCCAAGGAAGAATAGAGGTTCGGCCAGGGGGTTAGGAAGCCAAGTGGATTAGTCCAAAATGCAGGGTGAGGTTAGAGAGTAAGATGCAGCTCAGCCCAAGCGAGAGTGAAAGTGATGCCAAGTGTGTGTTATCAAATGTTTTTGTTTCTTGTTCCCATACATCTCAGCAAGACTGTGAGAGAAGTAGACATCACCATTGTTTTCTTTTCACAGCCTGTAATCTAGTTCTTCTCACCAAAACATTCTAGCTAGCTTCAAACTAACACACCATAACTCAAAAGTGCAATAGTCCTTAATTAAGGAGGTTGCAGAACATTAAATGCTTTAAGAAGTAAAATATACCTGAAGTAAAGAAATGTTTTGAACTTCTGTCACACCTGTCAAAACTTTCCTGGGTTAAGTATTTGGGACAGATGTATCTGTAGTGGAAATGCCAGCGAAATTCAGTGTTTTACATGAGAGGTAAGCTAGGAATTTTCCAGTGAAAAAGTTGTATCACAAACACCACAGAACACATTAGCCTCTCAGACAAAAAAGCCTCTCTTCATTTTAGGATGCTGGAGCTAATTATACTGCATTGAAAACATCTTTGTTTATGTAAAAACACAGAGATCATAGAATCATCGAGGTTGCAAGAGACCTCCAAGATGACCCAGTCCAACCTAGCACCCAGCCCTATCCAGTCAACCAGACCATGGCACTAAGTGCCTCATCCAGGCTTTCCTTGAACACCTCCAGGGACGGTGATTCCATGGGCAGCAAATTCCAATGCCAATCACTCTCTCTTCCTCTTAACATCCAGCCTAGACCTCCCTTGGCACAACTTGAGACTGTGTCCCCTTGTCCTGCTGCTGGTTGCCTGGCTACAGCCTCCCCTGATGCACAGTCTGATTCCACTCTATTTTTACTCTACATATATATATGGATTAATTTATATGGCAGCTAAGTGGAGATAATTCATTGTTTGTGCTCCATTTCACCCTTCACTGATTTAAAACATTTACCTCTGGAGGTATCAGGCCTGTTTGTCCAACATCTGTGTTGGAATTCTTTACTAAAAAAAGTTTTTCTCTGTTTTTTAGCATTTTTTAACCTAAACAGAACACAATTTTAAAAGGCTTTAAAAATATTCAAATGAAACAGTTTCTTTCATTTGATGCATAGTCCAGAGGAGGGCCATGAAGATGCTCAGAGGGCTGCAGTAGCTCTGCTATGAGGACAGGCTACAAGAGTTGGGGCTCTGCAGACTGGAGAAGAGAAGGCTTCCAGGAGAACTTGGAATGGCCTTCTAGTATCTGAAGGGGACTACAGGAGGGCTGGGAAGGGACAACTGACAAGGTCTTGTAATGACAGGACGAGGGGTAAGGGGTTTAAACTGGCAGAGAGGAGATTCAGACTAGATGTTAGGAAAAGGTTCTTTAGCGTGAGGGTGGTGAGACACTGGCACAGGTTGCCCAAGGAGGTTGTGGCTGCTCCTTGCCTGGAGGTGTTCAAAGCCAGATTAGATGTGGCCTTGAGCAACCTGTTCTAGTGGGAGGTGTCCCTGCCTATGGCAGGGAGTTGGAACTAGATCATCTTAGAGGTCCATTTCAACCTAAACCATTCTATGAGTCTATGAATATCACATGAAACAAATGCAGGAGTTTAGTTGTTATAATTCCAAGAAACATAAAAATAGATGGAAATTATAAAAATAGTTGAATTACAAAAACAGCCTGAAAAAACCCTAGATTTTAACCAAAATAGCTATTTCCACTGTCACACAAAAAAGGAGAAACTGATACACAGAATAATAGATGTTTAAGTACTTTTAACTGCTACAGACAATTGTATTTACATTTACAGTAGCAGAAAGGTTGCATTCTTCTGCCAGGTGATCAAGCACTAGGGCACAAAAGAAAAGCTTTCTCAAAATCTACTGTAGTTCTTTGAAAGCTCAGGCAGAAGTATTCCATAAAACCCACAAAGCCTCATGAAAGGTAACATGGAAAATTACGAGCCTCTGCCATTCTCCTGCATAGGAACAGCACAGAAGTCACTCTCTGTTTTGTGCCCCCCACAGTGGCATGATAGAGACACAGCTTAGAATCATAGAATCAACCAGGTTGGGAGAGACCTCCAAGATCATCCAGTCCAACCTAGCACCCAGCCCTGTCCAATCAACCAGACCATGGCACTAAGTGCCCCATACAGGCTATCTTCAACACCTCCAAGGACAGCGACTCCACCACCTCCCTGGGCAGCCCATTCCAATGCCAATCACTCTCTCTGCCAACAACTTCCTCCTAACATCTAGCCTAGACCTCCCATGGCCCAGCTTGAGACTGTGTCCCCTTGTTCTCTTGCTGCTTGCCTGGCAGAAAAGACCAACCCCACCTGGCTATAACCTCCCTTCGGGCAGTTGTAGACAGCAATGAGGTCTGCCCTGAGCCTCCTCTTCTGCAGGCTGCACACCCCCAGCTTCCTCAGCCTCTCCTCATAAGGTTTGTGCTCCAGGCCCCTCAGCAGCTTTGTCACCCTTCTCTGGACACATTCCAGTACCTGAGCATCTCCCTTGAATTGAGGAGCCCAGAACTGGACACATCACTCGAGGTGTAAATGAATTGCAAAACAATGTTCCATGGTAACTAGCTACAGACAAAAAATGATTTTTTGTGTGCAGCAAGACCACTTGATAAATGGTTTTTAATGTGCACCTCTGGATATCTTCATCTGCTCTCTGCCCACACACTCCTCTCTCTCTTTGCTCTTTCTGACATCTCTAGGTATGAAGCTATAAGACACAGCTACCTCTTAAAACTTATCATCCATCTAAAAGCAAACCTACATTGTTTTTCTTCCAAAAGAACTTAAAATAAACATACCAATTAGCTGGAACAAATGGAGGCCTTAGAGGGCCCCAGCAAGCAATGCTCCCAATGGAGCACTTTCCACAGTTGAGGGAATAGTTAAGAGAAAAGTCACTTAACTTTACATGTCTAACGAACGACAACTTCTCAATGATTTTTATTGTCTGTGGAGAGAAACAGACACTTGGGTCGTATTTTTGGCAGTAACCTTGACCATACCCTAGGAGGGTCTTTTTCTCTTAACTGGTATAAAGGAGAGGTTGGGGGATTGGTATGTGTCTACACCACTGACTCACAAGTGGATGCCTGTGTTGGGAGTATTTTAAGTTAAGTAAGATTTATCCAACCCTCTGTCTTATTTTGTATTTCTCTAAGTCACATAATACTAAAGAATATGGAGCAAAGCTGGAGATGGGTAGGTTCAGGCTGGCCATGAAGAGGAGGTTGTTGAGCATGAGAGTGGTGAGAGCCTGACATGGGTTGCCCAAGGAGGTGGTTGAGGCCCCATGCCTGGAGGTGTTTAAGGCCAGGCTGGATGAGGGGCAGCCTGCTCTAGGGTAGGGTGTCCCTGCCCATGGCAGGGGGGTTGGAACTGGCTGATCCTTGTGGTCCCTTTCAACCCTGACTGATTCTATGATTGCAATATATTGATAACATCTACTTTGCATAGCAGCAGGTAGAGAGGAACATAATTCACATACTATGAAATATACACAACACTCAGTATTGTTTGGAAGAGAGTCTTTTGATGTCATTACCAAAAAAATACAGCCTGAAAAATAGCTATATTTGTAACCAAAAAAGTTATTGCCACTTTCACATAAAAAGGAGAAACTGATCCACAGAATAAAAGATGCTTAAGTACTTTTAAATGCTGTGGACAATTATGAACTCTTAAATAGTTTGTAGCAAAAGCCAATATTGTAAGATAATAACTCCTAGTGATGCTAATTAAAAAACACACCTCCCCACCCCACACTAGAAAGCAATCCTGGACAAGTATAAAAATTCTGCTCTGGAAAACAAATCACTGAGCAGAAAACAAAGAAACAAAGAAGCCAGCAGGTGAAAGCATTTATTAAATAGTAGCTAATCCTGTGGCCTATTTCTCATATCCTATCAAATGCCCATATGGTTAGATCATTGTTTACACTCTCCATATTGTTCAGCAGGATGAGGAAAGCTCAGAGAGGAGCCAGAAGTTTAATAAGATCATAGAATCAACGAGGTTGGAACAGACCTCCAAGATCATCCAGTCCAACCTAGCACCCAGCCCTATCCAGTCAACCAGACCATGGCACTGAGTGCCTCATGCAGGCTTTTCTTCAACACCTCCAGGGACAGTGACTCTACCACTGGAGCCCATTCCAATGCCAATCACTCTCTCTGACAACAATTTCCTCCTAACATCCAGCCTAGACCTCTCCTGACACAACTTGAGACTGTGTCCCTGTGTTCTGTTGCTGCTTGCCTGGGAGAAGAGCCCAACCCCAAACAACTGGTAATGGAACTCGATGTGATGGTTTCGGTGTTACCCACCCTCCCACTTCTGTGAAATCACCCAGATGAGATTCAGCTGATCTGGAAATTAGAATGAAGCTTTATATTTACAGCTTAGCACAAGATACAAACAGGTGCTTACAGCATAGACAGCTATTGGCAGCAACAGACAAGTTGAAAAGTAATGCAGAAACACAACAGCCCTCTCAGAAACCAGAGTCCTCAGGAGGGGCTCCCAACCACCCTTCCACCTCCTTTTCACTCCTCCACCTTATCCCAGTTTGCTTTATGTTCAAGGTGAGTTTGGAGAATCAGCCAGGGGGGTTAGGAAGCTTAAGGATTAGTTACACAGACAGCAGGTTAGGGAGAGAAGGGAGACAGCCAGAGCCAAAGAGCAACTCTGTTATCTACGTTTATGTTCTTGTTTTTATCCATCTCAGCAAGCCTATGAGTGCAGCAGACATCAGCATTGTTTCCTTTTCACAGCCTGTCTAATTCCTCTCACTAAAATATCCCAGCTGGGCTCAAACTAACCCACTAGAAGAGAGACACCAATCAGACTCGAAAACACTGAGTTTACTTCCTTTAAAATAACTTAATTTGAGCAACTCTTGTTCAGTATAAAAAGATAACACTGATGCAGTACCCCCTGTAATAAGGATGCTATGTAATTTTCAGGGAACAATCTTTTACCTGAAAGAACTTCTTCTCCATCCTTCTTTGTGCCCATAATTTAAGCAGATCAAATACTTTGTAAAGCTGACTTAATAACATGCAGCAGAGCTGAAAGACCAGTAAGAGTGTGAGAAAATAAGAGAGACCCTTCCTCTGTTCCCAAATCTTATCAGGCAGCCAGCTGTCTGTAGCAAGGGCTGTAGAGAACAAACAAAGTGAAGGTAGCCTTTGTGGATGATGGCAAGCTTTTCAGCACAGGCACAAAAGCCTCAGTTTAATGTCTTGCAAGGCAAGCTTCCCAATAAATGTAAGAGAAGGTCATTTTTGATTGCAAACAGCACTTTGATAAGAAGAATTATCTAATCAACCTGCGAATGCGCTTTTATTAGCACGATGCAATAAGCAAAGAACCATTCACAGAGGGGAGGTTTTCATTAAAGAAATTCTCATAGTCAAGGAAGCAATATAGCATGGTTTTTCCTGCCTCCTGTTATGGAGGATATAGCAGAGCTTTGACTGACAAGTAGTGAAACTGAAGATTTTCATTTCACATGCGTTTTCTGTATGAAAAATCAGATCTATTCTGCCAGGCAACGGCAACAGAAGAAGGGGACACAAGTCTCAGGTTGTGGCAGGAGAGGTCTAGCCTGAATGTTAGGAGGAAGTTCTTCACAGAGAGAGTGATTGGCATTGGAGTGGGCTGCCCAGGGAGGTGATGAAGTCACCCTCCCTGGAGGTGTTCAAGCAAAGCCTGCATGGGGCACTTAGTGCCATGGTCTGGTTGATTGGCTAGGGCTGGGTGCTAGGTTGGACTGGATGAGCTTGGAGGTCTCTTCCAATCTGGTTGATTCTGTGATGTAATACATTTTTCACAAATCCATCATCGAATCATAGAATGTCAGACCTCAAAAGATCATCTGGTCCAGCCCCACTGCCAGAGCAGGATCACCTAGAGCAGATCACACTGGAACACATCCAGACAGTTCTTGAATATCTCCAGAAGAGGAGACTCCACAACCTCCCTGGGCAGCTGGTTCCACTGCTCTGTCAGCCTCACAGTGAAAAAAATTCATCCTCAGGTTAATATGCAACCTCTTATGCCTCAATTTCCACCCACTGCCCCTTGTCCTGTCCTATTTAAAACAGCACAGTACAGTATATAAAAGAATTACTTGCATTCACCCAGAAAAGACTGCTCCATAAAAAGAACAAAGCTAGCACACCAAATCTAGCAGATTCTTCAGGTCTTGACAGCTGTTTCAGCAGACCATAGAATCATAGAATCAACCAGGTTGGAAGAGACCTCCAAGGTCATCCAGTCCAACCTAGCATCCAGCCCTGCCCAATCAACCAGACCATGGCACTATGTGACCCATGCAGGCATTGTTTGGACACCTCCAGGGACAGCAACTCCACCACCTCCCTGGGCAGCCCATTCCAATGCCAATCACTCTCTCTGTGAGGAACTTCCTCCTAACATCCAGCCTAGGCCTCTCCTGGCACAACTTGAGACTGTGTCCCCTTGTCCTATTGCTGGTTGCCTGGCAGAAGAGACTAACCCTACCTGTCTGCAGCCTCCCTTCAGCAAGTTGTAGACAGCAATGAGGTCACCCCTGAGCCTCCTCTTCTCCATGCAGCACACCCCCAGCTCCCTCAGCCTCTCCTCACAAGGCTGTCTTCCAAGCCCCTCACCAGCTTTGTTGCCCTTCTCTGGACTCCTTCCAGCACCTCAACATCTCTCGTGAATTGAGCAGCCCAGAACTGGACACAGCACTCAAGGTGTGGCCTGACCAGTGTTGAGGACAGGGGCCAGTGCTGATCCAGGCCAGGATGCCATTGGCTCTCTTGGCCACCTGGGCACACTGCTGGCTCCTGTTCAGCTACTCTCTACCAGTACCCCCATATCCCTTTCTTCCTGGCTGCTCTCCAGCCACTCTGTCCCCAGCCTTTTCCAAGTCACCTGTAAAGGTTGTCTTTTGCAAATCCAGATCCCTGCTCATGCTCCTTTCTTTCTCCTACAGAGATTTCATGATTTCTTCTTGAGACTTTCATGCACCAATCTCTACCCTACTCGTGTGTGAGGCCAAAAGGCAGATCTTTTGTCTCTGAGCAGACAAACAGCTGACATTTTGCTAAGACCAGATGAGAATATTGGAGAAATAGCCAATGTTTCTCCAATCATAAAATATCACAGAGGCATACAATAATGTGATATCACATAACAAAATAAATCCACAGAAGACAATAAATTATAGGCTATAGCATCACAGAGGCATACAAATAAACACATCAGTGTAAAAAAGAGCTACATATTTAATCTTGTAGCCAAAATGCTAAGTTTTTTTTAGAACTATTGATTATTACTACCATTATAATAGAATGTACTATTAAAGGAGTATTAGAGATCACAAAATGAGCAATTTCACTCAATGTTAGCATCAGACCAACTCAATCTACATTCTATGCTAGTATGCTTATGAAAATGGAGAGTGAGGGCTTTTTGCACCACAACTTGACCCAGGGACACACCACACATATGGAGAAAGCCCAAACAATACAGGTAGAATGTATTTCAACCTAGAGCCCCAATGACCACTGAATGCTTCATGTATTCTTGGTCAGAAAAAATGCAAACAACTTTTAATTGCATTTTGAATAAGAGATAGTCAAAGAAGGCTGTTCTGTAGTGGGGGGTCTTTCACAGGATCACAGGATATCAGGGGTTGGAAGGGACCCAACGAGATCATCAAGTCCAAGCCCTCTGACAGAGCAGGACCACACAATCTAGCACAGATCACACACCAACACATCGAGACAGGCCTGGAAAGTCTCAAGAGGAGACTTCACAAACAATCTGGGAAGCCTTTTCCAGTGCTTTGTGTCCCTTACAGTAAAGAAGTTCCCCCTTGTGTTGAGGTGGAACCTCCTGCGCTGCAACTTACACCCATTGCTCCTTGTCCTATCCCAGGGAGCAAGTGAGCAGAGCCTGCCCCCCCTCTCTTGACCAGCCCTCAGATGTTTATAAACGTTGATTAAATCCCCTCTCAGTCTTCTCCAGCCTAAATATTCATATATTTCATCTCCCTCTTCCCTCAATTCCAGCTAATATCTTCACAGAGCTTGCTCCTCCAGCACTCCTCCCAGTGTATTTAATGACTGAGGACGAAGAGGAAGGAAAGATCCCTTTGCGAAGTCAATAAAGTAAAACAAATGGTATCTGTTTCATCCAGTTGTAAGAACTGCTCTGAAAAGCCATAAATCATGCAATTCTGCTTCAGTTTCAGACAATTTCACAGGCTTAATTCACCTATGATCTGAGCAGATATTAACCTAAGTGGCATCAGCAAAGGATTAAACAGGCAAATCAGCCACCTGTTCTGCCCCCGAAGAATTGATGCAGCAACCCAAGACACATTAGTGCTAGACTAACAGAAAATGAGCTTCATCATGAAAAGCTCTTCAGAAACTGACAGAGGCAGCCTGGTCCTGGAGAGACTCCTGTCCTGGGCCTTACAGACTTCGTTGTGGGGAAGTAAACTTGTGCTGAGCCTGTCATTGCCTGACACTGGGTCTCAGCAGCCAGGCTCTACTGCCATAGATCAGATTGGCACTGCTGCCTCTGCCCTGCATCCTTCACATATAATGAGTCATCCCGGCAGAAGATGCTGTTCTGCCAGACTCCACATTCATACTCCTCCACTGACCTTTCAATTTGTCTTGAGAGACTCATTTTATCTTTTGTGTGTGTGCATGTTTGGTTTTCTGTTTGGGTTTTTTGTTTGGCTTTTTAGGGGGGATCTGTTTTGTTTGGGGTTTTTTGTTGATTTTTATTTTAAGATTTTAGGCAGAGACTATTTCAGTGCAGTCTTGGCATGCATGCTGTAATGCCACAGCCACTGGTGTGCCTCTTAATGCCAGAGTCACAGCATCAGCTGTCGCTTCTATCCATCAGAACAAACTCCAACCAGCAAAGTGGAGCGGAGCAGTTACAAAGCTTCACACAGCAGAGCAGCCTCCGCAAGGCCAACAGCTCGTGTTTTGTTCAGGTGGATAGCAAGGCACCACGCTGGCAGCATCAGCTAATTCAAACATCAGGCTCAGCTGCAGGCAGGCACTGGGGCTGTGGATGCTGGAGGGAGAAAGCCTGCTCCTGTGATTTCTTCCAGCGGTGCTGCTGGAATTGCTTAGGGCAATGACCTCTCATGCTGAGGAGGGCAGCAGACAACAAAAGCCTGTCTGCAGGGCTTTGCCTCGGTGGTATATGACAGCTAAGATGTTCTCTGACATCTTTCTCATTCAGCACCACTTTTCTTCTCTTTATGTAGGCCATTTTGTTTTTTTCTACAGTGTTGAATATTTTAGCTGGGCTCCTTAAATAAATTTTCATCACATGGATGCAGCAAGGGGAAACTGAATAATACTTGAAAGTACCACAAGGTTTTGCAAGTAGCTTTGATGTCCTCTAGGTTTTTATTTATAGAAGACAGATTAACTTCCTTTTGTTACCATCTATTGTTGTTTTATAATGGGCACTGCAAATGCTTTGATAAATGAATTGAAAGAGTTTGCTGCAGCTCCTGCTAAGTGCCCTGACTTGCTAAAAGTGCATTCTGTAAAAAATGTCTTTCTGACTGAAAAATGGAACAAGAAAATTCCATCTGATTTTGGACAGTTATAAAATAAAGCAATTGCTTTGAAGCTGTGAAATGGGATTTCTTTACTCATATGTAACCCATACAATTCAGTCCCAATGTAACTCACATCTCTGTATTGGACAAGCATAATCAGTAAGTCTTCTCTTTAGTTATTTACCCTTCTTTATATACCTATATTGTTATGCTAAGACTCTACACATCCTATTTCTTGGGCCTCTTGCATCTCTATTATTATGGAATCATAGAATCAACCAGGTTGGAAGAGACCTCCAAGATCATCCAGACCAACCTAGCACCCAGCCCTAGCCAGTCAACCAGACCATGGCACTGAGTGCCTCATCCAGGCTTGGCTTCAACACCTCCAGAGATGGTGACTCCACCACCTCCCTGGGCAGCCCATTCCAATGCCAATCACTCTCTCTGCCAACAACTTCCTCCTAACATCCAGCCTAGACCTCCCCCGGCACAGCTTGAGTCTGTGTCCCCTTGTTCATTGCTGGTTGCCTGGGAGAAGAGGCCACCCTCCACCTGGCTACAATGTCCCCTCAGGTAGTTGTACCTCTGTATAATACATGGAGACATTTTGCTTATGAGGTGGATGTCAGACTCTCTTCATTAAATATGGTTCTGTTTGAAATCTTTCACAGATACCTGGAATCATTCCAAAGGTGGTAAACATTCCAAGATTTCCTAAGATCATTAGAAAGAATTGTTAGTGAAATCTATTATTAATGAGACTAAGTTACACTAGAGCTGAGGAAGTTCTTCAGTGTGAGGGTGTTGAGATTCTGGAATAGGCTGTGGCTGCCTCCAGCCTGGGGGTGTTGAAGGCCAGGCTGGATGAGGGCTTGAGCAACTGAGTCTAGTTGAGAGGTGGCCCTGCCCATGGTGGGGAGGTTGGATAAGAAGATCTTCTTTTTGATTGAGGCCTTGAGCAACCTGTTTTAGTGGGAGGCATCCCTGCCTATGGCAGGGGGTTGGAACTGGATGATGCTTGAGGTCCCTTCCAACCAAAACCATTCTCTGATTCTAAGTATGTCCACTGCAGCAGTAGTCACTACTGGCTGGCTATTGCCATTTCCCTGCTTGTTTCCATTCAATCACCTGTTTGAATCACAAAGCAGTGGAAAAGCCCCAAATGAATATTATTTCTAAACACATAGTGAATGAAATAGGCACAAGGGATAGGTAGATATCTGGCAGTCTGTGCTGCCATGTCACTGGGAAGGAATGTGGAATGGGGGAGACCTACACTTCCAGTGACTGGGCCTGCAGGCTCCTTCCTTCACTGATCACCCACAAATCAGCTGAAGTGCTCATGGAGCGGTTAAGGGACCAACAGCCTGACCAACATCCATTACACTCTCCAAACTCTACACAATAGTGTGTACAAGGTATAAACGTTGACCTGGTTTTGTATCAGAAGTCAGGATGAGAATTTCAATGCCAAATGGCAGGGAAAGATGGACAGCTGGACAGAGTTGCCCTCCTCAACCCGTCCCTCAAGAAGGGATGCCTTTGAGTCGTGATCTTGGTTAACCTGAGTTATTCCCCAGGAGATTTTATGCTTGTAATTACAATCATATTTTAGAGCTTATATAGCTGTTCTGTAGTTTAGTGTATTTATTGCCAGCAATCCTGAAGAATCTCCGTGTGTTGCATGTGAATAAACTGCACCAGCTGCTTTTTACAATGCAGTCAGACCTACAGCAGATAAGCTGTGAGCATCTGGAGTCAGGTCTATAGTCACAGAAGGCAACTGGAATATCAATTAAGAGGTAAGTCCAGCTGCCCCTAGCCTCTCTAATCTCTGAGGAGCAGCTAGAACGCAAGGGGATTAATCCCTTACTAGATTTATCCCTCCTTAAATGCAATATCAACTCATGTTTTCATACCTGTTGCTGCCCTCAGTGCCACTGTCCCTGGTGCTGGTGTTTTGGTGAGAGGAGGCTTTGTTTTCAATCCAGTGCTTTCACTAATAGATAACCTGAAGCTTAAGTGACTACGGTCTAAAGAAGCACAATCACTGAGGCATCTAACCTGCAGTTTAAGTGGAACACAGTGGCTTGGATCCAAGGAGGGTGTTTCACAAACTTCCCACAGGCCATATTCATACCAATAAATTGAACCCCAAATTCTGCTAGCAGGTGCATAGCTATCACAAACTTTCAGAGAGCAGTTGTATGGTGGTGTTGAAACTGCCACTTCCCATCCCATAATCTGCAAATGGCTTATCTTATGTGTCTGTGTCTCTTTCCACTGCTCACCTTGCGGTCTCCCACAGCTGCATTCAGCACAAATGGTGCAGCTCATTTTACTGAACCCAGATGACCTCTTGCGAGGTAGCAATGTGCATTTCAGCCCCCTCAGACCACACAGGAAACTGAAATCAGAACATGAGGACACTGGATGCATGCTCCAACTGCCAGGCTGCATGAAAAGGTCAGCAAATTGAATGTACTGTCTACAACTACCTGAAGGGGCATTGTAGCCAGGTGGGGGTTGGCCTCTTCTCCCAGGCAACCAGCAATAGAACAAGGGGACACAGTCTCAAGTTGTGCCAAGGTAGGTCTAGGCTGGATGTTAGGAAGAAGTTCTTCACAGAGAGAGTGA
Organism: Pogoniulus pusillus; assembly: GCF_015220805.1. Lineage (NCBI taxonomy): Eukaryota > Metazoa > Chordata > Aves > Piciformes > Lybiidae > Pogoniulus > Pogoniulus pusillus. Next base: position 5,546,460 of record NC_087281.1, on the reverse strand, counting down.
TTTCCCATTGGAATGGGCTGCCCAGGGAGGTGGTGGAGGCACCGTCCCTGGGGGTCTTCAAGAAAAGACTGGATGAGGCACTCAGTGCCATGGTCTGGTTGACTGGATAGGGCTGGGTGCTAGGTTGGACTGGATGATCTTGGAGGTCTCTTCCAACCTGGTTGATTCTATGATTCTATGATTCTAAACTAATAGTAATAAATTAGCTATTAGTCCATACTCACAAGGACCATGTTCAGGGATTCATTCAGGTTTGGGGTTATGAATTTCAGTATCTTAGAGTTCCCAATCCGAGTGTTCTATGAGGTACCTGATTTTTAAAACATGCCCTCCTCTGTGCAATAAATTGGTAAAGATTCTTAGCAAAATGCACTTTTTTCTCTGCTTTATATGATCATATGAGAGGAGGCTGCAGCCAGGTGGGGGTTGGCTTCTTCTGCCAGGCAACCAGCAACAGAATAAGGGGACACAGTCTCAAGTTGTGCCAGGGGAGGTCTAGGCTGGATGTTAGGAGGAAGTTGTTGGCAGAGAGAGTGGCTGGCATTGGAATGGGCTGCCCAGGGAGGTGGTGGAGTTGCCAGGCATTCAAGAAAAGCCTGGATGAGGCACTTAGTGCCATGGTCTGGTTGATTGAACAGGGCTGGGTGCTAGGTTGGACTGGATGATCTTGGAGGTCTCTTCCAACCTGGTTGATTCTGCGATTCTACTGCTATGATTAGAACTGCTCATCTCACTAGCTGCTCATCTCACTAGCAGTGTGATTTACCATTTCACCACCTGACTAGGCCACTTCATAACATATCCTAAACCTTGGCTTACTACAGAAGCCATTTCATTTCTCTTGTGGTTTTGAAAAAAAACAAAAAACAAACCCAAATCTCTTCTTTCAGTCTAGTTGATTATTCTCTTTCATCTGATTTCATCTGCAAGGTAATTTTGGAACAGGAAAAAAAAAATCTCACTTTTTTTTTTTCTTTTAATAGATGCTTTCAACTATTCAGGGCTCCTTGCTTAGCCACCTCTTCCATCTAACTGACCAGATGAGTAAAAGGCACTCAAGTAATTACCATTTCCTTTTAGTCAGCTGTAAAACCCATGCCATTTTCAGAAGTTAATGAGTTCTAGCTCAGTTCTGCAAAGATAATATTTGGTAGTTAGCTGTCGTTCCTCTCCTCTTTCAGCTGCTGCCTGTTTTTTCTGCAATCAGTTTGCTCTCTTTTCGTCTCAGCTTGTTAACCCCAAGGACTTGAACTCTATTTTTAGCCTTTGTATGAATTACCAATCTAATGCATTTAGAGAACCTATCACAGATGTCTAAAACCTGGGAAGTAATTAATTAAGTCCTGCTATTTCCAGACTACACCAAAACAATTTGTCATTGGGTGTAAAATGGTATAATCGAGTACTATCAATGTTCTCTGGCCAAGTCTAGCTATTAATTATTTAGTTCATCTCTCCTAATTAAAGAACTATTGGAGAATTAATGTCTCATAACCTGACAAACTACTTTACTAAGTAACAAATTATCCATATAATGACCTCAAACTGAACGTATATAACTGGAGTAGTAATTTGCATAAATATACAAAATCCACTGAAATAAGAGAGTACTCCTCCTTGATTCTCAAACCACTGGTTTCAGTCTGCATCCAAGAAAGGAAATTGGACCAAATGGAGATCTATACTAGAAAAAAAAATATTTCATTAGGTGTCTGGGGTTTTTCAGCATTTACATAAATATTAGTTTACAAGGATTGCTTCTATGAATACAAGATGACATAGTTGTGCTCTGAATTGAAAGCACAGATGCTCTCAGAGAAATAGGAATTATTTTCCTCTGTAATTCAGGCAACACATACATTTCCTGGTTATAGAATTTGTATTACAAATACAGAGCATATGCTAGGCACCTGAAAGTGGTTGTGGAAAGAGAACAGTGTCGATGATTCAAAAAGGTAGTGAAAGAATAAATAGATCAGTATGAAAATACAGATCAATGCAGAAAGATTAAATACTGGGTCAGTACAGAGCAACTGTTTATACTGATGTAAGGAGGAAAGCAGGATGCAATGCTCTGCTTCCACAAATAAAGTGATCAGAATTGTTCCATTGCCAAAAATTGATAAAGCTAAATAGAATCACAGAATCAAGCAGGTTGGAAGAGACCTCCAAGATCATCCAGTCTAACCTAGCACCTAACCCTGTCCAATCAACCAGACCATGGCACTAAGTGCTTCATCCAGTCTTTTCACAGTATCACAGTATCACCAAGGTTGGAAGAGACCTCGCAGATCATCAAGTCCAACCCTTTACCACAGTGCCCAAGGCTAGACCATGGCACCAAGTGCCACATCCAACCTTGCCTTGAACTGCCCCAGGGACTGAGACTCCACCACCTCCCTGGGCAGCCCATTCCAAGGGCAAATCACTCTCTCTGTGATACTAACAGTAAAAACCAAAAGGCTGTAGCAAACCCAAAGAGTAAGGCTTATAAACGCTGCCTCTGTCTGCTAGCGCCCCAGCTGTCTGTGCTGGTGTGAGTGGAGGGCCCAGCTCCAATCCAGTCCAACTCTGCAACTGTGCCTCTGGTTCTGAGAAAATTACTGAGATGGGAGAAAGAGCTGTGTGAAATAGCAGAAAGATAAGGAAAGTGATGAATAAGGTGCAGTTGGTGAGATGGGGCTTTTTAATAGCAAAAAGATTCAAGGAGAGGTAACCCAACGTGGAATGGTATAAAATCCTACAGGGAAATGGTACGGATGCTGGTGAGGTGAGTTGGGAGCCATCAGGCCACAGGTCTGAGCTGCCAGTGACAGCAGTGATGACAGAGCTGGTGGCAGACGGCAGCTCAGCAGCGCTGAAGAGCCAGTGCCGGGGGCTGCAGGGACTGACCCCTCCCCGCCGGGCTCATGCTGGCCGGAGCTGCCGCATGCTTAACCCGATTGTTAATGCTAATGCTTACGGACTGATGCTTAGCCTAATAGCTCATTAAAGCTTACCTGTCTTCCGTGTGCTAGTTAGTAATTGCTTTACACTTTATGTTGTGTGTATATATATATCTATCCAGTACCCTATGCCTTTTTGTATCAGCTAACTACACCTGAACAAACTGATCTGAACTGCCAAAAACCCCTGCCACTTTTATACTTCCCCTGCCTACATGACCTATTTATGTTCAGCTCAGCAGATCAGGCTATGACTGGACCACTTCTGAGTCCCAGATTTTCAGACTAAGCCAAACTGCACTTTATTTCAGGTTTCTTTTGTGCTGCCTTTACCAGGCCATGGTGCTCTCTCAAATCTTTACTAAAAAGGAAAACCAAATATCAACAATAACTTCATTATATTAATACCATCAACCAGCACCAGAACAAGGGGACACAGACTCAAGTTGTGCCAGGGGACGTATAAGCTGGATGTCAGGAGGAAGTTTTTTCTAGAGAGAGTGATTGGCATTGGAATGGACTGCACAGGGAGGTGGTGGAGTCACCATCCCTGGAGGTGTTCAAGAAAAGCCTGGATGAGGCACTTAGTGCCATGGTCTGGTTGACTGGCTAGGGCTGGGTGCTAGTTTGGACTGGGTGATCTTGGAGGTCTCTTCCAACCTGGTTGATTCTATGATTCAACATACATACCCCAGTCTGACTGGCCTCATCCTTGGACGTGTTTAAGGCCAGGCTGGCTGAGGCTGTGGGCAGCCTGCTCTAGGGTAGGGTGTCCCAGGCCATGGCAGGGGGGCTGGAACTAGATGATCCTTGTGGTCCCTTCCAATCCTGACTGATGCTATGACTGGAGACATGTAAGTGTTAAGGCCACATAGAGAATTTATTAGGTCTTTCTGTCTTTGATCCTGCAAACTCTACTATAATACACATAATTATGACACCATCGAGCAAAAAAAAACCACCTGCCCTTTTGTATGCACCAAATGCCTGCAAGAAAAGTGAACAGTAGTCAGTCAGAACATCCTACTTGGGTAATGAATAGAAAGAGACAAATGAATTTGGAGCTGACTTGGGTAGTTTTGGGGAGAAGCAAGTGAATAAACATGTTTTACCACAGAAAGCAAAGTGAACAGTAGCCAGTCAGAACATTCTACTTGGTTAATGAATAGAAAGAGACAAATGAATTTGGAGCTGACTTTGGTAGTTTTGGGGAGAAGCAAGTGAATAAACATGTTTTAGCACAGAAAGCCTAGCAGGGAAGGCTTGTGAATTCCTCAAGGACCTAACAAGCATGAATTTAGTACTTGTCCAAATCCAAAAGTAAAAGAGAAAAAACTGAAAACAAAGTTCAATTTAAAGAGAGACACACAGTTCTCCCCAGGCATGGGTTTAACAAGCCTCTGAATTACCTCACCTTACACAATTGCTTCTTTAGAGGAAAAAGCCCTTCAGGTAATGGAACAGATGCCTTTGAAAAGTGGGCAGTAATTAAAATTTATAAATGTTAGCTAACCTTACAGAGTGGTCTTTAGGGTTTGGTTTGCTGTACTTTTGGAACAGAGCATGGCATCACTTCCAATACACAATAAAGAATTTTCAAAATTCCTGTATGAAAAATGGAAGAGAAAAAATTAAAAAAAGATCTGTACCATATTCATAGAATGAACCAGGTTGGAAGAGACCTCCAAGATCATCCAGGCCAACCTAGCACCCAGCCCTAGACAATCAACCAGACCATGGCACTAAGAGCCTCAGCCAGGCTTTGCTTGAACGCCTCCAGGGATGGTGACTCCACCACCTCCCTGAGCAGCCCATTCCAATGCCAATCACTCTCTCTGGCAACAACTTCCTCCTAACATCCAGCCTAGACCTCCCCAACCACAATTTCAGACTGTCCCCCCCTTGTTCTGTTCTGCATATATGGAAAAAATATTACCAGTTGTTATACTAAAAATACTACAGAATATAGAAGCCTATTTTTAAAAGTCAGATGAATCACACCACAAAATGTGCTGCAATTTATCTTTGAATTAATGCTCAATACAATTCAGAGAACAACATGGGAAGTGTAGTGCCTTCAAATCAATCACAATTGCCTTTCTATTATCCATTCCCTATTTAGTAATTATGCTTCTGGAAAACATATTTCTCCTTTAGAATTTGGGACGTGTCAGCTTCACTGTAGGTCTGTATTCTGTGTTTTGTATAAGCTACTTATGTGCACAAGCTCTCCTGTGGAGCTGAAAGGAAAAAAAAGTCAGTTTTGCAGGGTTCAATTTTCCCTCAGTCTCAGTCTTTATATATCACCTACACAGTATTTACTACCCAGTGGCTGACCTGTGGACCATTCTGTTTGGCTGACCACAGTGACAAAATGCACACCTGCTTTCTCAGTTGGCAGCTCAAACCTACTTGTGATACATCCTGCTCTATCTATACTGGCTTCCTCCATATCCCAATAACCCTCACTAATGAGTTCAAGCTTGGCATGTGGCACAGGACCTTCCTAGACAGGAATTTAGGGAGACATGAGGTTAGAAAATGGTGCAAATGAGGACTGAAGAATTAACTTTGATGGACTTCTATGTTATTTTGCTTATTTCTAGAAGGCACATATTGAGTTGTGTAATCTGTTACCTTTAACATTAAGAGGCTGCATATGAAATGCTTCCACAGTGCTTTGGATAGATTTCTGAAGGTTTGTTCCTACAGCTCTGGAGGGTACAACATCTTGAAAACAGCAGGGGAAAAAGAAGTGACAAGATGAACTCTTGTGTTGTCTACTGGGAGCTGCAAGGTCAATGGTGATTTAATTGAGATCTGGGGAGCACAGCTTTACCCAAAGGTAGAAAAGAGAAAGATGCAACAAGGAGATTTCTTCTCATGAAAATTTCGATTCAATCAATATGAAAGCTACACATTTGGATCAAAATATGGCAGGGAATCCTCAAGGACTCTGCTTACAAAGAGCTCACATAATCTTTAAAGCAGCCTTTGATAGTCTGAGAGAGATCATTTTGTGGCTTTGAAAATAGTGAAACATCTAGGAAAAAAGAAGTAAATAAACGTTGCTGTGATCTTTGCTGTTAATGTCAGGCAGAGACACTGCTAACTATTTAGAGTGCTTCCATGCTAATTTATTTCTTCACCAATAACATAAGGCTCTTCCTAGGAATGCTGTGGGTTCTGTAAGTCCTAACGATGGCACCTGAACAAACAGGTTCCACAAAGGTGGAGAAGCACCCTAGAATAAGTCAATACATTGCCTTGATTTAAACTTTGTGCTAGCAAAATGCTCAGCATCCCAGAATGTTTAGTGTCTCTGTGTATGTGTATGTCTTCTGTTCTGCAATATGCACTTTAAAGAGCGTCCTGACTGCTTTTTGTCCTTCAAACACTAAAGGAAAATAGAAACAAGCAAACATTACTTATTAACCCTATTATAGTTGCTGTATTGATATATTTCCATATATAGCACTACCTCAGTTGGATGTGTTTTCATATACAATTATGCTAACAGCCAAAGCTGTTTCCTCATAACCCCATTTTTGACCAAATAATCACAGTATCACCAAGGTTGGAAGAGACCTCACAGATCATCAAGTCCAACCCTTTACCACAGAGCTCAAGGCCAGACCATGGCACCAAGTGCCACGTCCAGTCCTGCCTTGAACAGCTCCAGGGACGGCGACTCCACCACCTCCCCGGGCAGCCCATTCCAGTGTCCAATGACTCTCTCAGGGAAGAACTTTCTCCTCACCTCCAGCCTAAATCTCCCCTGGTGCAGCCTGAGGCTGTGTCCTCTTGTTCTGGTGCTGGCCACCTGAGAGAAGAGAGCAACCTCCTCCTGGCCACAACCACCCCTCAGGTAGTTGTAGACAGCAATAAGGTCACCCCTGAGCCTCCTCTTCTCCAGGCTAACCAATCCCAGCTCCCTCAGCCTCTCCTCGTAGGGCTGTGCTCAAGGCCTCTCCCCAGCCTCGTCGCCCTTCTCTGGACACGCTCAAGCATCTCAATGTCCCTCCTAACCTGGGGGGCCCAGAACTGAACACAAGACTCAAGGTGTGGTCTAACCAGTGCAGAGTACAGGGGCAGAATGACCTCCCTGCTCCTGCTGACCACACCATTCCTGATGCAGGCCAGGATGCCACTGGCTCTCTTGGCCACCTGGGCACACTGCTGGCTCATGTTCAGGTGGGTATCAATCAGCACCCCCAGATCCCTCTCTGTCTGGCTGCTCTCCAACCACTCCAACACCAGCCTGTATCTCTGCATGGGGTTGTTGTGGCCAAAGTGCAGCACCCTGCACTTGGAGCTATTGAACCCCATCCCATTGGACTCTGCCCATCTGTCCAGGTGGTCAAGGTCCCGCTGCAGAGCCCTTCTGCCCTCCAACCCAGCCACATCTGCCCCCAGCTTGGTGTCATCTGCAAACTTGCTGATGACTGACTCCATGCCCTCATCCAGGTCATCTATGAAGATGTTAAAGAGGATGGAGCCCAGCACTGATCCCTGAGGGACACCACTAGTGACAGCTGCCAGCTGGATGTGGCATCATTCACCACCACTCTCTGGGCTTGGCCCTCCAGCCAGTTCCTAACCCAGCACAGAGTGTTGCCATCCAAGCCGTGGGCTGACAGCTTAGCCAGCTAACAGATACAGAACTGGATCATAGCAGGCCTTGTATCAGTAGATGAGCAGGTCTGAATATTGGGAACTGTATTTGAATTTGACTTTTCCAAATCAGCTGACAGTGAGTATGTACATAGTGTTTGCAAGATTTGATTAGATTTTCATTAAACACACTGTGCATATTTCCATTCATAGTTTATATTCAACTTATTACATTTTCTAAATGGGAAAAAAATGAAGAAAACACCTAGAAAATAAAAGAATAGTGCTCAAAATGATCTGAAATTTGAGAGCCATAACATTAAGTACCTTTAAATTCTCTTACTGAAACATTTTTACCTTGTGTGCGTTATATCACAATTGCTTTTGGAACGAGGCAGCACTGCTAACCTCTTTGAAGAGATATGTTCTCAGAGCCTGTGATTCAAACCCCAACCCATTTAAAATTAAATAACTACCAGGGGGGCCTGTGTAATATGGTGAGCATTAAAAAAAAAATCTTAAGCTGATTCTAAGCTTATTTATGCATTTTCTTCCCCTGTGTGGAATAAATGGATACACAATTTGCTTTGGACATGTGTTTAGATTTAATCTACATCTGAAAGAAGGTTACTCAATGGATTTCCAGGATACCTAGAAAATCAGACTAAATTAAAACATTCATTTGTCTTATCAGATTTGTCTATCCTTTCTAAATATATAAAAGCACACAGACAATTATATATACCCTTCAACACAGCATTCACTCTGTTTTCTTCCTTCATGATGATACTACCATTTCTGATAGGATCAAAATAGGGCTACTGTATCTTCCCTACTGGACTACAATGAAGTCATACCAAAAAGATCTATCACCATTGGCCAGGTTACCACAACCAGCTAAAAAATTTAAATGCCTTTTGGAAACAACTGTATTTTGCCAGGAAAAAAAACCCTGTCTCCTAAGTGGTAAATGTCTTATGCAGCAAAATAGTATTTCCAGATACTGTTTGTGTTTGAGTCTGGATGCAAGAGACTAAGGAATAACAGAGCTCCACTGTTTGGCAGCGTGCTAGTTTGAAGCTAGCTGGAATGTTTTGGTGAAAAGGATTAGATCACAGGCTGTGAAAGGGAAACAGTGGTGATGTCTACTTCACTCAGGCTTGCTGAGATGTAGAAGAACAAGAGTATAAACACAGATAAGGGAGTCACTCTCTGCCTGAGCTCTGGGATGCATTTTTCTCTCTAACCTCATCCTCTGTCTCTCTGATTAATCCACTTGCTTCCTAACTCCCCTGGCTGGCCCTCCATTCTTCCTTGGGGCACAAGACAATGTTGGGGGTAAGGTAGGGGAGTGAGAGAAGAGGGAAGGGTGGTTGGGAGCCCCTCCTGGGGACTCAGGTTTCTGGGAGGGCTGTTGTGCTTCTGTATCACCTTTTACCTTGTATATTTTAGTCTATAGCTGTATATATTGTAAATAATCTGCTTGTATATTGAGCTAAGCTGTAAATATAAGCTTCATTCAAATTTCCAGAGCCAGCTGAGTCTAGTCTGGGTGATTTCCAAAGTGTGTGTGAGGTGCTTAACACTCAAACCACCACAGGCAGTAATGTCACCAACTGGCACTTTTGTAAACCATGGCATTTGCCACCAGGAAGGCTGCTTATACTTATAGCTAAGTAAAAAAAATGTAGCTTACATGCCAGGGGAGAAGAAATCACAAGGAATATGGAAGATATGGGAATCTGTTAGATATCCATATTTTTGATGTCATGATTTTTTCCCAGGCTCTAACATTTCTCACTGCTCTTGATTCAGAGGGGACTAGTAGGGCTGAAACTTGCACAACAGGTTTGAATTAGAGAGTATACACAGCAGCAAAATGTACAGATCTGACAAGGAAAGCAGATAGTGTGGATATACTTGATTAATAGAGAAGAAAACCCACACATATCCCTTTGGCCTTAACATTTGGTCCCTCCTTCTGTTTCGGGGAGAAGCAACTGTGGGAAAGAGAACAAAGAACCTGGAGCCACTGAGTCTAAGGACTCTGGCCTGCCCAGACTTATTTGCCTCCTGTGGTAAACAAGGTACACACTTAGCTTGTGCTTGCCTTGTGCAAGGCCTATGCTTTTCCCAAATTTGGGTAAAGCAAGCCTATAGTTTCACCTAATACGGTCAAGCTCAGCTAACTGCTATTCTGATTGGCTATTCTGTGTCCAAAGGTCTATTAGTTTTGGACCATATAGATAAAAAGAGTTGAGCAAGTAATGCAGTGTGCTGGGCTGTTGTAGTCATGCTTGCATGCCTGCTGCTGCCTGCTGCCATTGCTTACTGCCTCACTGCATCCTGAAATACCTGGAAACTCCAGTGCCTTGAGTTTACCAGGAACAGGCTCTAAATGCTTCCACACAATCGCCCTGCATAGCCAGCATGATGTTGTGCTAAGACTGCACATTACAAGACATCCTGTCTACACTTGAAAGTCTGCTGCCAAGACAGGAAGTCCTGGAGATACACAGATTGTCCAGAGTAGCCAGGATAAAAGGCCAGAGATTGTCTGCCTCCTTTCCCAGCACTCTGTGAAGCCTGGGAAGAATCAGAAGTCTCAGCAGCTGACAAGTAAGAGAATTCCCTGAAAGTGTTTGGGTACTGTCTGAAGCTGTAGCTAGCCTCATGAGTCAGAGGATAATATTTTGTGAGTAAATATTTATAGCCTCTTGTAATTCACCATTTCCTTCTGCCACAAGTAGAAAGGGGCTCCTGGAGTCCCTCTAGCGGGGAAGCGGTGTATTGACAGCAAGCGGCATTTGGCTGCAAGAATCTTCTCTTCCAGTTCAATTAATGTTTATATATTTTGCTGGTTATTACTAGATCTAGTTATTATCTGGAAAATACTTCCATAACCATGTGAAGAACCCATTATTATTAAAATGAGTGGTTGGGGTGGTGAGAGTTCTGACTATCAAAATTAACAAACAATATTAATTTGGGAAAATAATCATTAATTATCTCTTCATCACAAGGACAAGACAGATAAACTGCACAGATAGTGTGAGATTTTAATTTTACTGACTATGGATGTAATTATTATCACTATGTCACCATGACAGGAGATATAAAAGCTCAAGACTTGACTACAAGAGCAAAGATAGCTACAACCTGAAATGCCAGTTAGTGCCTTTACTTGCAGTGGCATGGAAAGTAGCTCCTCAAAAGTATCAGCAGACTTCGAATACGACTAGCAGCAAGGGACCTACCTTTTATTTTAACTATGAGCTGAACCCTTTCACAGCCCCAGAGGCTAGATGTGAACTTTCATGTGACTACAATTGAGTGCATCACACATGCTTCCTAAAAGGCAGTTGTATAAAAAGAGAAGTAATGACCACAGTCAGACCGACCGCAGAAAGCATCTCCATCCCCAAGCGAAACAACGAACTTTGTTCTGCACTGCAATCTTCACATGAGACCAGTTTTTCTGCTACCAAAATCTGTCCTCCCAGATTTATCCATATTATTATCACTATGTCACCGTGACAGGAGATATAAAAGCTCAAGACTTGACTACAAGAGCAAAGATAGCTACAACCTGAAATGCCAGTTAGTGCCTTTACTTGCAGTGGCATGGAAAGTAGCTCCTCAAAAGTATCAGCAGACTTCGAATACGACTAGCAGCAAGGGACCTATCTTTTATTTTAACTATGAGCTGAACCCTTTCACAGCCCCAGAGGCTAGATGTGAACTTTCATGTGACTACAATTGAGTGCATCACACATGCTTCCTAAAAGGCAGTTGTATAAAAAGAGAAGTAATGACCACAGTCAGACCGACCGCAGAAAGCATCTCCATCCCCAAGCGAAACAACGAACTTTGTTCTGCACTGCAATCTTCACATGAGACCAGTTTTTCTGCTACCAAAATCTGTCCTCCCAGATTTATCCATATTATTATCACTATGTCACCGTGACAGGAGATATAAAAGCTCAAGACTTGACTACAAGAGCAAAGATAGCTACAACCTGAAATGCCAGTTAGTGCCTTTACTTGCAGTGGCATGGAAAGTAGCTCCTCAGAAGTATCAGCAGACTTCGAATACGACTAGCAGCAAGGGACCTACCTTTTATTTTAACTATGAGCTGAACCCTTTCACAGCCCCAGAGGCTAGGTGTGAACTTTCATGTGACTACAATTGAGTGCATCTCACACACTTCCTAAAAGGCAGTTGTATAAAAAGAGAAGTAATGACCACAGTCAGAGCGACCGCAGAAAGCATCTCCATCCCCAAGCAAAACAACGAACTTTGTTCTGCACTGCAATCTTCACACGAGACCAGTTTTTCTGCTACCAAAATCTGTCCTCCCAGATTTATCCAGTTAGTAATGTGAAAGGTTTATAAATAAATCAAGTGGTTTGCTCAGTCAATCCCAGTCTCAAATAAGCTTTCTGTAGAGGCTGAGACCAGTAAGTATCATGTGAAGAAATTGTATCTGTTCTGTGGAAGCAACAGCAATAACTGAGACTCACAAGGACCATTTTCAGGGATGAAATCCAGATTTGGGATTATGAATTTCAGTACCTTAAAGTTCCCAATTCAAGTCTTCTGTGAGGTACCTAATTTTTTATAAAAACACCCTCCTCCACAGCATAAATTGGTAAATATTCTTAGCAAAAACAATACAAATAACTGAGATTCATACAAATTCATCTCCTTGCTTTACTTCTCTGTAGGCATGAAGTCACACAACCTGTGTCAAGCAGAAAGCCAGGCCACTTTGGCCAATTTCATGTCTTACCATCTCATATTGGGCACTAGCCATTCCCCACCCAATCGGTGTTTGTGCTTGGGATTGTGCCCACCCAGGTGCAGGACCTTACACTTAGCCTTGTTGAATGTCATGAGGTTGGCCTGGGTCCACCTCTCCAGCCTGCCCAGGTTGCCATGCCACTGACAAAGATGTTAAACAGCACTGGTGCCAGCACTGACCCCTGAGGGACGCCACTTGGCACTGGTCTCCAGGTGGACATTGTGCCCTTGATCACTACTCTCTGTGTGCCACCATCCAGCCAATTCCTTATCCAGCAGTGCTCTACCCATCCAGTCTGTGTGTTTCCAGTTTGGTGACCAGGATGTCATGTGAGACAGAGTCAAATGCCTCACTCGGGTCCAGGTAGATGATGTCAGTTGCCCTTCCCTTGTCTACTGATACAAGACTTTCATTTTGCATTCAATAGTATGTCAAGTTACAAGATCTATAGTAGGAGAACATGAAACATGGAGAAAAATAGGAAGTGAAACATGTAGAAAGAGGGAGCAGGTCATCATCTTGATCTTCAATCTCCAACTGAACCCTACTATTACCCCTAGAAACAATGCTAAGTCATGTAGAATATTACAGAAATACCACCTAACGGAAAAGAAAATCCCTTTAAGAATTTAAATGGCAAGAGCCTTGAGCAGGTGACAAGAGGTTTCTCCCAGAGAAACAACTCCTCTAGACAGAGGAGTCAGGATTACTGGAGCTAGCTGTCATGCAGCTCTCTGAACTTTATGCATTTCTGTTAGCTGAGGGTATTGGCCCGTGCTGACCTTCTGTACTCTGCTTGAGGCAATCACATCAAAATTTCTTTCTGATGAGCCAATGTGAATGGCACTCTGCTAATGACTCTTCCTGCCACATTTCAAGATTCATGACAGTTACAGCCAAAGGAATTATGGACTCTGTATCTTTTGCCTGCAATTAATGACATCCTTTTTGTTCAAAGACCCTTTAACTCTAATGCTAATTCAAAGGCTATCCAAGTAATTGATAGTCTGTATGAATAAATCTGTGTGCTTTAAAATAGTTAACCTTCAAAAAAACCCATCAATTTATAATCATGGTGCCTTAAAATAGTGAAATCACTAATCAGAAGAAATTCCTGAGCATCATCCATACGACTGGTTAACCTGTATCAGGAAAGGAATTAATTTCCTTATCAACTGATTTCGAGGAGGAAACTCAAACAGCAAGTAACGACATCCTGTGTCTTCTATATAGGAGCTCTTATTAACCTCTGCTCAGAAAATTTCTGCTTGATGCCAGGTCTGTAGATTGCATTTCCAGTGCTACTCCCAATTAAAAATAACCCAAAATAATTAGCATGTAGGAACCAACATTGACAACATATGCTGGGACTTAAATGAACGCCTAATTTGTAAACCTTTTCAAGGGTGCGGTATTATTGATTAAAAATGATCATTTTCTCTTGCTCTAGAGTAATTAGTGAAAATGTAAGATAATGAATATTTATAATGCTAGGGTAAAAACTTGATCATACCCTAAGACACCAATTTTTTGCTTAGAAGCAGCCAGCAAACTGTTGACAGACAGATCTTAGGCTTACAGGCCAGAAGTTTGTTAGTTGCAGTCTGCTTTGCAGCTAGAACTGAAAATGCAAGAAAAGGGCAATTTTCCTCACAAAAGCTAAAGGCATCAGTACTAACTCCAAAACATAAAAAGTCAAGTCAAGCTAAATTCTAGTAGGTGTTCCCAAGTGTTTGTCAGCAGAAGCAAAAGGTCAAACTGTCAAGTTAGCTAACAACTGTGAGAGACTCAAAAGCAATGCTAGTTAGAGCTTTGCAGTTTCAGCTCAGTAAAAGCAGTATGTGCATGGACTCAATCCCCAGGATTCCTTCCATGGAGTATAAGGCCATAGCTAGACATCTTCACAACACTGGCAAAGGCAAGATTTAGCCTATCCTTAAGTCTCACTTCCAGCATCTTATTTCCATGAGCCGTCCAGATAGCTACGTACTTCACACTCTGCTTGTCACAATTACTGCTAGTAGCACTTAGTCTTACCATTGAATTTACTTCCCTATAGGATTTAGTTCTTCCATAGCCCAATCTGGGTTGTCAATAAAGCCATCTTATTTTCCATTGCCTATTTTGGGTTCTCTTATGAAAGCAGATTTCACAATATCCTAAAAACTGTATGAAAGAGATTGCCCCTGGATTTACAGTACCCATGGTGATAAAACACAAGTGCAAGACATTTAAGGTATATATATTTCAGATATATTCAACACTCAGAAATAAGCTATTTTGTGGAAAAAAACAAACTTCAGAATAGTTGCTAATGCTAAAGGTGCTGACTTCTGGGGATTTAAAAAGAATACAAAGTAACTGCTCTCAGCATGTCCTTTCCTCAAGCTCAAGAAGAGCATTATTCCCTGTGCTCAGCACTGGTCAGGCCACACCTTGAGTGCTGTATCCAGTTCTGGGCTCCTCAATTCAAGAGAGCTGTTGAGATACTGGAATGTGTCCAGAGAAGGGTGACAAAGCTGGTGAGGGGCCTGGAGCACAGCCCTGTGAGGAGAGGCTGAGGGAGCTGGGAGCATGCAGCCTGCAGAAGAGGAGGCTCAGGGCAGACCTCATTGCTGCCTACAACTACCTAAAGGGAGGCTGTAGCCAGGTGGGGTTGGTCTCTTCTGCCAGGCAAGCAGCATCAGAACAAGGGGACACAGTCTCAAGTTGTGCTGGGGGAGGTCTAGGCTGGATGTTAGGAGGAAGTTGTTGTCAGAGAGAGTGATTGGCATTGGAATGGGCTCCCCAGAGAGGTGGTGGAGTCATTGTCCCTCGAGGTGTTCAAGAAAAGATTGGATAAGGCACTTAGTGATACAGTCTGGTTGACTGAACAGGGCTGGATGCTAGGTTGGACTGGATGAGTTTGGAAGTCTCTTCCAACCTGGTTGATTCTATTCTATTCATGTGGCTCATGGTCCTTAAAAACACAGACAGATATTAGATGGTCATCAAGCAGGAAAGAAAAACTCCTTGTAAAGGATGCTCTATTCCTTGAAATATAAACATATCCTTAGCAACCTTTCATCTCTAGCCATAATTGAAGCATCGGTGTATAGGCAGAAGGCAAAGATTACATTTCTTGCTTTCTTCCTTTCTGGACCAGAAGGGCATTCAAATTCTTCTGCAGAGTTCTTGTCTCAATCTTTCTATAGGCAAGTGGGACTTCAGGTGTCATGCTGAGAGCTCAGGTTATAAGTTCTGCTTCAAAAATCACGCTTTTCTCTTTGAAGAGAAATAGCTGTGGCAACAGAACCTGCTGATCACAGCTGTGGCTGCAACACTCATCTAGCTGCAGCCTTCACAGAAATGCTTCTGAGGGAAAGGCCTTTAAAAGCTGCATCTGACACAAACTGAAGCACTATAGAAGGAGAGGGGTTTATACCTCAAGCCTTTCTGGAGTTATTAGAGGTCTTTTGATAGTTTGGAGATTGTTGGGGTTTTGTATGCTTGTTTGTGGGTTCTTTTATTGGGAGGGGGGTGTGTGTTTGTTTATTTTCTTTCTTTCTAGTAAATAGATCATGTCTATAAGAACTGAATGAAAAATAACCCTAAAATTAGGCTGCAACGTTATTTCCCCTTCTTATTTGCCAGCTCCATAGCTCTGTTTCTCTCAAGTGAAGCCACAGGTTCAAAGTAATTAAAATATTAGCATTGATTTCTGACAAAAAGAAAATATTCAATGCTTTTCAAATGTAACTCATAGAAACCCCCCTTTTTTCAACACTTACTCTTGTTAGCTGACTTTTTGAAGTCTCAATAATGTAATGAATGTACAAGGGCTGACTACAGTCAGTATTGCTAATTAGTATTGCTAATCATATATGAAATGCTGAAGGACAGGCGCTCACTACATCATACGCATTTCCTCTTGTTGGCTTCAGCAGATTCTGTAGGTGTGACCTACATAAAGCTATTGCTGCTTCTTTCCTCATTCTCAAGGACAAATCCACATCTGTTCTTCACAGACTATAGCTTTAGCAGGGAAGATTCCTCATTTTCTTGTTTGTTTTTTTTTTTTGTCACTAACCTAGTGAACTGAAAATTAGGAAGCAATGTCTTGTCCTCTGCTTGGTTTGAATAGCAATGCCTTGTCCTCTACTTGACTTGGATAGAGGAAATCTAACAAGTTATAAAGCAAGGCTGAACATCTATGGGCTCCAGGATGAGAGAGTGAAAGCTCCTGTTATATCCATTGGAGTCTTTGCCTGTGAATTACACATCTGTTAAAATCCCAGGAGAGTCAGAGTTGATACTCATCCGCCAATCATGATGTGTGTGAAAGAAACAATATTGTTCAGCATGAAACACAAAAGCTGCCTGAGGAAATTCACAGACCATATCTCAACACAGGAAGAAACACTGTAGGATCCCCTGGTCTTTGAAGAGGGGACTGCAGTTGGGTAAAGAAGGCAACTCCTCAACATTGCCTTGCAGTTGCGTAAAGAAGGCAACTCCTCAACATTGCCTTGCAGTTGGGTAAAGAAGGGAACTCCTCAACATTGCCTTGCAGTTGGGTAAAGAAGGGAACTCCTCAACATTGCCTTGCAGTTGGGTAAAGAAGGGAACTCCTCAACATTGCCTTGCAGTTGGGTAAAGAAGGGAACTCCTCAACATTGCCTTGCAGTTGGGTAAAGAAGGGAAGTCCTCAACATTGCCTTGCAGTTGGGTAAAGAAGGGAAGTCCTCAACATTGCCTTGCAGTTGGGTAAAGAAGGCAAGTCCTCAACATTGCCTTGCAGTTGGGTAAAGAAGGGAACTCCTCAACATTGCCTTGCAGTTGGGTAAAGAAGGGAACTCCTCAACATTGCCTTGCAGTTGGGTAAAGAAGGCAACTCCTCAACATTGCCTTGCAGTTGGGTAAAGAAGGCAACTCCTCAACATTGCCTTACCTCCTCAGCTTGGAGGACCCATGCCCCTACTTCCCCAAGTAGGTATGTAGTGCTGTGCTGCAGTGAGTTGAAGATCTTCTATTTTTGTTGGTTTGGTTGTTCTTTTTTTTTCCTCTGGTTCTCCCACAAACTCAGAACTTCTCCCAAATATTATTTTGCATTACCCTTCTCTGGCTCTAAGGGTTGCATTGTAATTAATTATTTGCTATGCTGCAGCTCTGCTCATTTTGTAGTAAATGAAGAAAAGACCAAACCTCCTTTCACATGCCATCAGGCAAGCCTTAAGGGGCTGACTATCTGATTGACATCACAGCCACAGAAGTTTTCTTAGGATAATTGAACAGTTGGGGGGAAGGCAGAATTATCTGAAGCTCTTCTGATTAGTTCAATTAATTTCATTGAACAATTATTTTCTGAGCACAGTGCTTGCTTCTTTTATCCACCTGTTCTTGCCAAACACTTGTGTAATTTCTCTGGGATACTTGTTAATTTCTGATCACACAATTGTTTCAAATGAACATCAACCAAAATTCAAGGTTCTAACATATCACAGTCAGGTAAATGTATTTTTTTTTGGGTATAAATCAGAGGCTAAGAGACTTAAAGTAAAATTATGTTATCTGATTTTTTCCTTTTATGTCAGAATGTGGTCACAATCATGTAAAAAATATTATCTTCATAAGCATTACAGATAACTTGCAGAGGAATTAATTCCTTATCATAGAATCAACCAGGTTGGAAGAGACCTCCAAGATCATCCAGGCCAACCTAGCAACCAGCCCTAGACAATCAAACAGACCATGGCACTAAGTGCCCCAGCCAGGCTTTGCTTAAACACCTCCAGGGATGACAACTCCACCACCTCCCTGGGCAGCCCATTCCAATGCCAAGCACTATCTCTGACAACAACTTCCTCCTAACATCCAGCCTAGACCTCCTCCAGCACAACTTGAGACTGTGTCCCCTTGTTCTGTTGCTGGTTGCCTGGCAGAAGAGACCAACCCCACCTGGCTACAGCCTCCCTTCAGGTAGTTGTAGACAGCAATGAGGTCTGCCCTGAGCCTCCTCTTCTGCAGGCTGCATGCTCCCAGCTCCCTCAGCCTCTCCTCACAGGGCTGTGCTCCAGGCCCCTCACCAGCTTTGTCACCCTTCTCTGGACACGTTCCAGCACCTCAACACCTCTCTTGAATTGAGGAGCCCAGAACTAGACATAATACTCAAGGTGTGGATCTGTCTATGTGCAATTAGGTAAAAGGTAAACAGAAGACTTTATTAATATCACCTTTATAGACTTCTTACAGTATAAGTATTACTTAAGCATAGACACTTCAAAACTAAGAGATACAAAGCCCTGCTGCTAGTAGCCATTATTCTTTAGCATAATAAGGTGAATCCTTCATTGTGGTTTCCTGTAGTGTGTAAAATGCTGGGCTTACTTTTTAGGCTTAATCTTTACTTACCTCTCCCCCAGATCAGCATCAGCAAAGGTATCAGCAAAGGGCAACTTCAGCTATGTCCCATAAGAAACAAACAGAGTATCCCCTAGAGTGGAAGACAGATTTCTATAGCTCTTGGCTGTGGAGGCTGTCCAAGCAGCCTATGTTAGGAGGACTGCAATCTGAGGCACACTGGCACCCAGTCCTGGGTGCTATAAAGAGGGACTGACTTCTGCTGTGGTCAAGTCAAGGTGGCAGGCTTAGGATTTTACATGGGAACAGAAGGAATTTATTGCACCTCCATTCCCAAATTTTCTTGTCTTCACAATCCCACTAGGGCTTCCAAAGCTCATAATCCTTTTGTTCTATTGCCATTTAATTTGCATAACCATTTATTTTAAAAACTCCACACAGAATCACAGAATCAACCAGGTTGGAAGAGACCTCCAAGCTCATCCAGTCTAACCTAGCACCCAGCCCTATCCAATCAACCAGACCATGGCACTAAGTGCCCCATCCAGTCCTGTTTTCCCAGGGACAGTGGTAGATTTACCAAAAAAGACTATACTGTTTTTTTGTTTTGAGTATCCCAGATCCCTGTAAAAGAGTCAGCACACAGGTTTTTTCATCCATCTCCATTTACATATTTGTTTTTACATTCTATGCTTTCAGTTGTCCTACTCATAGTGTGAATTTTTAATCTCTGTGCTGTTTCTTTTGATTTCCAGTAATGCAAACTGCTCATCATCTATTTATAGCATATTTTAGATTCTGATTTCAGAGGTTTTATTCTTGAAGGAAATTATTAAAGATAACATGTAATAAAAACCAGAGGAATGTTTGCAAGCCTTGTACTGTTCCAATTCTCCACAGCTTTACACTTGAACATTTCATTTAATAGATTTAATGTGTGCTACAACATTATTTTTACTTTAAAAAGTTTTGTGATGACCACTGAGACACACTGGAATATTAAACATTTTCCATCAACAGGGATTCTGCTATAAGAATGTTTTTCATATCTTTGGTGACTTCTGTGTTAAGAGACCTTTCATACATTTCTGCTTAGCTTCAGCTCTGCAAACCACACTGTTACTTTGAACAATTATTCTTAAAGCAGTATGGATCAGCAAAAATCTTTTGCCAATATTAAGTAATGGTAGAAAAGTAATTTTTAACAGCTTCCATTAAGCATTTTAAGCTCTAGTGTAATGCAGTACTGATAGGAGTAACTTATGCCCTTTGCCATCATACCTAATTCATCAGAGTCCAAGTTCTTAGTGGTCTTTTTAGTTAAAAATTTTAATGTTTTCTTTTCCTTTACAACCTGAGGAAAAGGCCCTGGGAGTCTGGGGTGATGAAAAGCTCAACATGAGCCTGCAATGTGAGTGCAGCCCAGACAGCAACCCTGTGCTGGGCTGCGGCAAGAGCAGTGTGGGCAGCAGGACAAAGGAGGGGATTCTGCCCCTTTGCTCTGCTCTCCTCAGACCCCACCTGGAGTCCTGCAGTTCTGGAGTCCCCAGCACAAGAAGGACTTAGCCTGGAGAAGAGGAGGCTCAGGGGTGATCTTATTACTGTCTACAACTACCTGAAAGGGCATTGTAGCCAGGTGGGGGGTGGCCTCTTCTCCCAGGTAACCAGCAATAGAAGAAGGGGACACAGTCTCAAGTTGTGCCAGGGTAGGTATAGGCTGGATATTAGGAAGAAGTTCTTCACAGAGAGAGTGATAGGCATTGGAATGGGCTGCCCAGGGAGGTGGTGGAGGCACCGTCCCTGGGGGTCTTCAAGAAAAGACTGGATGAGGCACTTAGTGCCATGGTCTGGTTGATTGGATAGGGCAGGGTGCTAGGTTGGACTGGATGATCTTGGAGGTCTCTTCCAACCTGGTTGATTCTATGATTCTAAGGACATGCAACTGTTAGAGCCAGTCCAGAGGAGGGCCACGAAGGTGCTCAGAGAGGTGCAAGAGCTCTGCTATGAGGACAAGCTACAAGGGTTGGGGTTCTGCAGCCTGAAGAAGAGAAGGCTTCAAGGGGATGGGAATCCTCCAGGGATGGGGCCTCAACCACAGCTTCATTTCAACGCTTTACAAAATCACCTTCCAGATTGATAGAAGTATAAGGAATATTTACAGGCAACTTTCACCTGAAAATAATGTTCTGTATCAGAATTAAAATAAGGCTAAAATTAAATCCTTCAGCAGATCAGGTTTGAGTTGCTTGGACCAATACAGATGCTGCAGTGTTACTCCAAAGATGCTCTGAAATTAGGGTTCCATCTTATTCAGGAATAAAATTATTTCATTTCAGATATTTAAGGTTCTGCCAAATGTTCATGTGTTTTATGCCTGGGACTCAAGCTTATCCTCATGCTCTTTCATAAGAGCCATAGAATATAGCTTCTGATTATGGGGTACCTCAGCCAGTATCTAAACTCTGGATATGCTAATTATAAGTCACATTTCGGTCATTGTAGGGCCATGAGGATGCTCAGAGGGCTGCAGCAGCTCTGCTATGAGGACAGGCTACAAGAGTTGGGGATCTGCAGCCTGGAGAAGTGGAGGCTTCGAGGAGGCCTTATAGTGGCCTTCCAGTATCTGAAGGGGACCTACAGAAAGCCTGAGGAGGGATTACTGCCAAAGTTTTGTAATGACAGGATGAGGAGGCATAGGTTGAAACTTGAAGGGGAGAGATTTAAACTAGATGTTAAGAAGAAATTCTTTCCAGTGAGGGTGGTGAGACACTGGCACAGGTTGCCCAGGGAGGCTGTGGAGCACAGAATCACCCAATGTGATCAAAGATCACATTGGGTGATTCTGTGCTCCACAACCTCCCTGGAGGTGTTCAAGGCCAGGTTGGATGAGGCCTTGAGCAACCTGTTCTAGCGGGAGGTGTCCCTGCCTATGTCAGGGGGTAGGAACTGGATGATCCTTGAGGTCCCTTCCAACCTAGACCATTCCATGATTGTATGATTTTAACTCAAGAAAGCAAGGCTCCAGGAAAGGCAGGTGTTCATCAGAAACAAGCCAAGGCCACACTTCAGCAGCAGGCAAGCACGTGAAGAGTCAGGCAGCTAAGTGCATGAGTTACCACTGTGCTCACTGACACCATTTTAAGCAGGTCAAGTATAAAGCCAAAGCCACCCTGCAAATACTGTAAGACACACTGAACTGAATCACAGAATCACTGAGGCTGGAAAAGACCCCTGAAGTCATCAAGCCCAGCCTATAACCCAGCACCACAACATCAGCTGAACCACGCCACCAAGCGCCACATCCAATCTTCTCTTACAGGCCGCCGGGGAAGGGGACTCGGCCACCTCCCTGGCCAGTGCATGCCAGGGCCTAAGCACCCTTTCTGTGAGGAAGTGCTTCCCCACAGCCAGCCTAAGCCTCCCCTGGCACAGCTCCAGGCCCTTTTGTCTGGTCACTTTTGTCGAGGCTGGGGAGAGGCCTTGAGCACAGCCCTACGAGGAGAGGCTGAGGGAGCTGGGATTGGTTAGCCTGGAGAAGAGGAGGCTCAGGGCAGACCTTATTGCTGTCTACAACTACCTGAGGGGTGGTTGTGGCCAGGAGGAGGTTGCTCTCTTCTCTCAGGTGGCCAGCACCAGAACAAGAGGACACAGCCTCAGGCTGTGCCAGGGGAGGTTTAGGCTGGAGGTGAGGAGAAAGTTCTTCACTGAGAGAGTCATTGGACACTGGAATGGGCTGCCCGGGGAGGTGGTGGAGTCGCCGTCCCTGGAGCTGTTCAAGGCAGGACTGGACGTGGCACTTGGTGCCATGGTCTGGCCTTGAGCTCTGTGGTAAAGGGTTGGACTTGATGATCTATGAGGTCTCTTCCAACCCTGATGATACTGTGAGACTGTGACACTGGTTGCCCGGGAGAAGAGCCTGGCCTCACCTGACTACAGCTTCCTTTTAGGCAGTTGCAGAGAGCGATGAAGTCTCCTCTCCTCCAGGCTGAGCACCCCCAGCTCCCTCAGCCCCTCCCCACATGACTTTCCCTCCACCCCCCACACCTCTCTCGTCAGTCTCCTCTGGGCCTGCTCCAGCCTCGGTATCCTTCCTGCAGTGAGGGGCCCAGAGCTGCACACAGCTCGAGGTGAGGCCTCACCGGTGCTGGGCACAGGGGCAGGAGGACTTCCCTGGTCCTGCTGGCCACACTGCTCCTGACACAGGCCCAGATGCCACTGGCCTAGAGATACTCAGTGCTGTATTCCAGGTTCCATAAGCAATACAATTTAGACTGTTTCTCCTTAATTTAAACTGAAAACAAAACAAGTGCCAAACCAGAAGAGAATCTGTGCAAGTTTTCAGGAAAGACAACTCGTTGTATTTCACAGCATCACAGTATCACCAAGGTTGGAAGAGACCTCACAGATCATCAAGTCCAACCCTTTACCACAGAGCTCAAGGCTAGACCATGGCACCAAGTGCCACGTCCAATCCTGCCTTGAACAGCTCCAGGGACAGCGACTCCACCACCTCCCCGGGCAGCCCATTCCAGTGTCCAATGACTCTCTCAGGGAAGAACTTTCTCCTCACCTCCAGCCTAAATTTCCCCTGGTACAGCCTGAGGCTGTGTCCTCTCGTTCTGGTGCTGGCCACCTGAGAGAAGAGAGCAACCTCCTCCTGGCCACAACCTCCCCTCAGGTAGTTGTAGACAGCAATGAGGTCTCCCCTGAGCCTCCTCTTCTCCAGGCTAACCAATCCCAGCTCCCTCAGCCTCTCCTCGTAGGGCTGTGCTCAAGGCCTCTCCCCAGCCTCGTCGTCCTTCTCTGGACAACTCTACTCTGCATCACCATTGCCCAGGCTGACTCAGCCCAAGGGTTTTGCTCTTTGAGCCTGACTGGGATTACTATTTTGATTACTGATTCATGCCTAGGAACCTACTGAATGAATTACTCTCTGACCAGTGACAAAGATGATATATAATATAAACACTTGCTTCAAGTTATCACTATTACACTTACTTTATCTCAATAAATAAGGAATCCCTTGGCACAACCAATATTTCACAGGCTGTTTTGACAACAGTCAGCATTACAGGTTCACAAGTAATTACTGACATAAATCAATAGATGCTGGAAGTATTGAGTACACATTCACTGTTAATTTTCTGGCACCATATCACTAGGATATGACCATCACATCTTTCACTTAAGTCTTCCAAAAAAGGCCCAAAAATGAGTATAGAATTTCAAGCTCTGGCAAAGATAAAATAATCAGATAATGACTCCTTCTTCAGGGAAAACTTTTCTATGTCACTATATTGTCAGACTTCAAATGATCCATAAGGTAATTTATTACCTTCTCTTCAATTAGTCTAAGATGTTAATATGGGTTAAAGGGAACTTTTCAACAAAACGAGAGAAATATGATAACTGCCACAGGGTTTCCTGGTTGCACTTTGCCAAGTTCTGCTGAATGGAAGTTAAATGTCATCACTTTGAATGGCTGCATGGGTGGGCAGAGGCCAATGGGATGAGATTTAACAAGGCCAAGTGCAGGGTTCTGCACTTTGGCCACAACAACCCCAAGCAGCACTACAGGCTGGGGACTGAGTGGCTGAGAGCAGTCAGGAGGAAAGGGACCTGGGGGTACTGATAGACAGTAAGCTGAAGATGAGCCAGCAGTGTGCCCAGGTGGCCAAGAGAGCCAATGGCATCCTGGGCTGCATCAGGAACAGTGTGGCCAGTAGGACAAGGGAGGTTATTCTGCCCCTGTACTCAGCACTGGTCAGACCACACCTTGAGTACTGTGTCCAGTTCTGGGCCCCTCAAATCAAGAGAGATGTTGAGGTGCTGGAACATGTCCAGAGAAGGGTAACAAAGCTGGTGAGGGGCCTGGAACACAAATCCTATGAGGAGAGGTTGAGGGAGCTGGGCCTGTTTAGCCTGGAGAAGAGGAGGCTCAGGGGTGATCTTATTACTGTCTACAACTACCTGAAGGGGCATTGTAGCCAGGTGGGGGGTGGCCTCTTCTCCCAGGTAACCAGCAATAGAACAAGGGGACAGAGCCTCAAGTTGTGCCAGGGTAGGTATAGGCTGGATATTAGGAAGAAGTTCTTCACAGAGAGAGTGATTGGCATTGGAATGGGCTGCCCAGGGTGGTGGTGGAGGCACCGTCCCTGGGGGTCTTCAAGAAAAGCCTGGATGAGGCACTTAGTGCCATGATCTGGTTGACTGGCTAGGGCTGGGTGCTAGGTTGGACTGGATGATCTTGGAGGTCTCTTCCAACCTGGTTGATTCTATGATTCTATGATTGAATCAGGCAGGAGAAATGTGTTCAGAGATCAGCATTTTATACTGCTTCATGAGAGGAGATCTTTTTATCCTCAGAGTGTTTAAATGGGAAAGAGGAAAAATTAATTGTAAGGGATAACAGCACAGAAGTGAATTACAATAGTTTGGGGTATATTTGTGAACCAGATGTTTGTGTCACAGAAAATTCTGTCAGGTAAGGAAAGCAGAAGCCAGACTGGACACAGAAAAAACATAAGGAACCACTTGAGCACACCAGGAAGCAGCAAAAGCCATCAAGACAAACTATTTTTGTTGACAAGAGAAAGCTAAGTATAAGCTAACCACAAATAAATTTAGTCTGGGAATTCAAAGGCAATTGCTAGTATGTGTAACTAAGGGAGGCAAGTATTCTAATTAGTTTCCAAGTGGAACTTGATGAATTTATTACCAATAAATCATCAACCTGTAGCTGTTCATCACTGGCAACTGAAATAAATTATTTCCTAATGAAGCCCTCAGCACACTGGTCTCCTGAATTGTCTCCTGTCTTAGAGGATTTCTTAGCCTTTTCTAAGCAAACTAACTGTTATCACCCTGCCACTCTTCCAACCTCTCTACTAGGTCAGGCACACACATTTCAGCAGAATAGCCATCCATACCTTTTCAGAGCAGTGTTTCTTAGCAAGCCTGCAGTAGGACCACCTCAATAGGACATACTTTTGATTAGACCTAATAGAGACCCAAGCTGCTGCTAAGTGAAGTTTTAGTATTGCAGAGCCTTTGTTTAACAGGACCAGACCCACAGGCCTTCCAGAGACATGTCTTAAAGACCCTGATGCATCCTTAAGATTGAGGTGCTGGAACATGTCCAGAGAAGGGCAACAAAGCTGGTGAAGGGCCTGGAACACAAACCCTATGAGTAGAGGCTGAGGGAACTGAGGGTGTGCAGCCTGCAAAAGAGGAGGCTCAGGGGGGACCTCATTGCTGTCTACAGCTACCTGAAGGGACATTGTAGCCAGGTGGGGGTTGGCCTCTTCTCCCAGGCAAGCAGCAACAGAACAAGAGGACACAGTCTCAAGTTGTGCTGGGGAAAATCTAGGCTGGATGTTAGGAGGAAGCTCCTGCCAGAGAGAGTGATTGGCATTGGAATGGGCTGCCCAGGGAGGTGGTGGAGGCACCATCCCTGGAGGTGTTCAAGAAAAGACTGGATGGTCTAGTTGTCATGGATAGGGATAGTTGACTGGCTAGGGCTGGGGGATAGGTTGGACTGGATGATCTTGGAGGTCTCTTCCAACCTGGTTGATTCTATGACTGGGCATTTTCTTAGTACAACATATTTATGCACAAGAAGTTATTCACACACTCCCTCTTCCTCAAGCACAGGATGTCTGTAAAGGTGCTGGTGTAGGACCACCCACTTGTGCTTCCTAAGGCAGTTAAACAGTGGTTACCCCACAAAGAGAGAGGTCATTCTAGTCACCATTTTAACACAGCTGTGATAACCACCGACCTGATAAAACAGTGGAGAGTAATGCAATCCCAGTCATCTTAAAAGTTACTCAGTTCTGTGCGTAGCACAACACAAATGAAACTTCCCTTTTAATTTAGGCAATGACCAGGCACAGATAAGAGCCTTTAGACTGAAAATGGGACCTCTAAGGTTCATCTGAATTTGAATTGTGAATGTGCCATGTACTGCATACAGTCACATGCATCAGTTTAAAACACACTGCTAGATTACATATTAAATTGCTGTTACCAGACTTATGTTGCTGATTTTAAAAGGAACTGTACACTCCTGTTTGCTACAAAACACACATCTCCTTTGGCTGTAGTGTTAATGCTTTTAAAGCACTAAAATCAGACTGCAGATTATCTCTTTTTGATTCTACTGATGCATTCTTAAATCTGGGGAAAACCATGTTATGCAATGTTTTATGTCTGGCCTTGGAGATGATGGCTTTCAATGGATTTTTGTTAGTGCACTAAAATAAACAACATTTTAACAGTAGGCCAAAAGTGACTGATACAACCCAGTTCATTTTAAAATGCAAGTCAAGCAGGTCCAGCCCAGATGGCAGCCTGATGTGCTGCCTCTCCCTTGTATCACAGTTTGCTACACTTCACACTGAATATGGTAGGCTGTCTTGTTCAACAAGGGCAGGAGAGGACATCTGGACATTGTAGAATTTACCTCTGGTCAAATAACATTACAGAGGCTTTTGGCAATGCCACTAACTAAAACAGCAGTCAAAACTCTGTCCAGAAAAGGATGTCAGCAATCCCACTGCCCTTAGCTGTGATCTTCCAAAGGCACTACATCTGGATGAAAGGAGGACAACTTGCCACAGGGAATCTTTTGCACATGTGCCAACCCTCCAAATGCTACCTTTACTGCTTGATACTGGAACAAGATTAGAATTGAAAAGCAGTTAGCTGCCTATTAATAATTGGCTGCTGTATGAGGCAGCCTATTCTTACACAAATAGACTTTTATGGCCTGTCAGGTAAGTCTGCAACTATATTTTCTTACCAAAGATGAAGCAATCTTCCAAATCCAGGTAAAAGATTCATAGAATCAGTCAGGGTTGGAAGGGACCACAAGGATCAGCCAGTTACAACCCCTCTGCCATAGGCAGGGACACCCTACCCTAGAGCAGGCTGCCCACAGCCTCAGCCAGCCTGGCCTTAAACACCTCCAGCCATGGGGCCTCAACCACCTCCCTGCGCAACCCAGTCCAGCCTCTCACCACTCTCATGCTCAACAACTTCCTCCACGTCCAGCCTGAATCTCCCCACCTCCAGCTTTTCTCCATTACCCCCAGTCCTGTCACTCCCTGACAGCCTAAAAAGTCCCTCCCCAGCATTTTTGTAGGCCCCCTTCAGATCCTGGAAGGCCACAAGAAGGTCACCTGGGAGCCTCCTCTTCTCCAGCCTGCACAGCCCCAACTCTTTCAGTCTGTCCTCACAGCAGAGCTGCTCCAGCCCTCTGAGCATCCTCCTGGCCCCACATGCACATAGAGTCACGTTTTACTTCACAACAGAACATATGTAAAATAGGCAGCATCTGCACAATCAGCTGCTGCTCACAAAGAAGTCCTTGCTCTTGTAAGAGCTGGGACTGCTAATGGCAGTGAACATGACCCATACTGAGGAATCCCTCCTCCAAAACCACCTACTTTAAAAAGGCATGTTCCAGACTTCTCAAATTAAAACATACACCACAAAAGTTACTTTGCAATTCTTACTCTGCAGTTCAATTTTAGTCCTCCTCAATATATTCTACCTGAGAACACTTTCCCTTTCCTTTTGCTGATAAAATAAAGCATGTGCTTGGTATTCACACTGTTATCAAATTACAGTTGGCCTTTAAATTACAGTTTTGAAGAAAGAAAAGACATCAACTGTTTCAAAAAAAAGCTATTACTTTGGTTGTCTGTTTGCAGTTTCAGATGTAAAGTAAGAATTTCTCCTAAGTTGTTGGTTAGTTATGAAGTGCCTACACAATGGCATGAGTACTATGATTGGTTCCACAAAACCTCTGCTAATTTCAGAGTACCAAATGCTGCTTAGTTCTGAAATAGTCTAATAGAAAATGATTTCAGAGAAGGAACTAGGTCCTAGGCAGCAGCTTCATAGAATCATAGAATCAATCAGGTTGGAAGAGACCTCCAAGATCATCCAGTCCAACCTAGCACCCAGCCCTAGTCAGTCAACTAGACCATGGCACCAAGTGCCTCATCCAGTCTTTTCTCAAAGACCTCCAGGGACGGTGCCTCCACCACCTCCAATTCAGCTTCAGAATGTTCTGAATGTTTCTTTTGGGATCATAAATAAAGTGCATTCTGGAACTTGAAATCATTGACATATGATTTGTCTCTGAGTTTCATCGTGAGCTGACTCAGCTGTTACAGACACAAAAGAAGAAAGCCTTCTGATATAACCTACCCTGCTTTTGGCATTTACTTTCCTCTGGAAGAATCTCACCTAAATCTAACAAGTTTGTGTGTTTTCTGGGAGAAACCTCCTTTCCCCAGGTAGTCCACACCTCAGATCAGTTTAAAATCTGGAACAGAAACCACAGACTTCACTTTAATGAGGAAATGTAGTCCAATTCCTACTTAGCTGTAGTGCGCTGGCTAGGCTCCCATCTTGAGCGTGTCCAGAGAAGGGCGATGAGGCTGGGGAGAGGCCTTGAGCACAGCCCTATGAGGAGAGGCTGAGGGAGCTGGGATTGGTTAGCCTGGAGAAGAGGAGGCTCAGGGCAGACCTTATTGCTGTCTACAACTACCTGAGGGGTGGTTGTGGCCAGGAGGAGGTTGCTCTCTTCTCTCAGGTGGCCAGCACCAGAACAGGAGGACACAGCCTCAGGCTACACCAGGGGAGATTTAGGCTGGAGGTGAGGAGAAAGTTCTTCCCTGAGAGAGTCATTGGACACTGGAATGGGCTGCCCGGGGAGGTGGTGGAGTCGCCGTCCCTGGAGCTGTTCAAGGCAGGATTGGACGTGGCACTTGGTGCCATGGTCTAGCCTTGAGCTCTGTGGTAAAGGGTTGGACTTGATGATCTGTGAGGTCTCTTCCTACCCTGATGATACTGTGATACTGTGATCTCATTTAGCAGAACTTGGGCATTATCTGCCTCCCTCTGTGAATTAAAACATTTGATCTTTACCAAAAGCAGGAGTACCAAGTTTAATATGGTAACACAGACCTGTTGTGAGGTATCACGATCAAAAAAACCCCATAACCAGGTCTTAAATGTTAAAATGCAAAAGGAGGGAAATGCCTGTTATTCATCTTCCAGGCAGCACTCAGACATTCATGAAATTGAAAGTTAATGTACCAGGGACTTTCATTATCTGACCCATTCTATACGATGCATCAGGATCCTAGAGTATTGTAGACAGACGACCAATATGTCACTAATGCAAGATGGAAAAGGTCACAAAAACTAACCATCAATAAGACATTACTTCTCTATTAAATTTCACAACACTCAGCAGAAAACACACTCATCCAAACCAGAATATTTTACAATGTAATGCAGCTAAATTGAAAGAAATATATGTTTAAGCAAATGCAAGGGCATAATGATTAGTTGTCAGGGGGAAAAGAATGACTTTCTTTTCTTCATTTCCTCATTAAAGACATTTTGGTTGTTTAAATGCTTTGTTTTGCTTTTAAAGACTATTTCCTACAACAGAGACGTGTTGTTCCACTGGCTTTAGTGAAGGTTTCCTTTCACACCACTGAAAATCCAATATTTATTGGTATGTTGTGAAGTCAAAATAAATTTGCTCTCCGTTTCCTCTAGTGAAATATTTCATTTGTTTAGAACAGCTTTCAGTAAGAGCAATATCACTACTACTGCAACATCATTTTCATGTAGAATACTGATGTATTGACTCCTCTGAGCTTTCTACATCCCATTTCTCCCCCAGTGTTATTGCCCAAGCCCCTCTGTATGCATTGCTTTTACTACATGACTGAGAAAAATGCACAGCAGAAACTGTGATGTGTGATTAAACTGTTATGAAGCAACTTGTAAAAACACTCTAACTTCAGCATTTGCTATTCCAGGAAAAATAGGAACATTCAGAATATTTGTTTTAAGTGCTGGAACTAGTTTGTTTGTAAGGCAGAGCTCACTGTCAAAGATCTTGGGACTCACTCAGACTCAAGTTATGCTATCCAGGAATGGGTGAAGAGGAGGACTTCTCGCAGCAGACCACTCATCACATAAATGACAATCAGGCAGGAGGGTGGTTGCATGCCAGTGGACACAGAATTTCTTTAACCACTTTGTGATTTTTTGGGAATGGCACAGGAGCAAATGCTCACACCTCACCAAGTGCTATCTTGATAGATTGGTTTAACTATGCTGTGATTTTGCAGTATGAGCCATGAACATCTGAAGCCTGGGACAAGTCTTTCATTATTTAAATGTAAGCAAATACATCCAACGCTTTCAGCAATGCAATCTCTAAGAAAACTATTTGAAATGTTATAAAAACACCCTAAAGACAGACTAGAGCACTTACAGTGTTATAAAGGAGATAGAAAAAGGAAAATATTAAGGCAATAAGATCATGGGCAGGAAATTTTCACCTGGGATTCCTAGAAGTACGCTAGAAAAAGTGACACGACATACAGCGTGCATGCTTTAAAGAGCAACTCTAAATTGGCTGCATAAGGGACACAATAAATCACTGCCACCTCCTTGCCTTATCCACCTAACCTCTTCTGTCATGGTGGTTTGGACTTGAGGTTAATGGTGCAAAGCAGAGGGTGGATGAAGAAACGCCTGACAATTTCAGGTCAGCTGGGGAGTCCTGAGATACAACTGCCATTCTCTTTCTTTCAGTCATCCTTAAAGACACCAAATATTTGCAGCCTTTAATTGTTTTTTTTTTCTTTTGGTCTGGAAGAATGACTAGAAAAAAATAATTGTAGCTAAAGACATTTGGAACTGCTGAGTCATCAAAAGTAAATGAAAGGGCCTGAAGAGAAACTACTGCCTTGTCTTCAGCTCAGCAGTTATCTGTGTCTAGGTTTAAACTCCTTGCCATTGTACCAGAGGGTACAGGAAAGCTCCCTTCTTTTCATCAGCTCAGAGACAGCGCTTTCCAGTGCCCATCTGATTCCAGCTTTCCTTAAGTGTCTTTGGCTGCGTCACTGCTGAAGGCTTATGTTGGCTGACCTGCTCTGCTGTGAGTGACAGAAGTGGAAGCTTAATAGCTCTTTGGAAAGCGAAACCTTCCCCAGCATACTCTCCAGAGAGCTAAACTCAAGAAATGATGACCAGGTCAAAAGGGAGATCCATCATCCCTCCCTCCTCTCTCAATAATTTTAAAATCTATTTTTAACTAAGAAATATGAGCAAAGCTCTATTGTTTATACAGTTACAACATTAATCCTAGGGCACCTTTAAAGCATCTGCATCCATTTGAAATGAATCCCACTCTTTAAGGGGGATACAGATGGACACACTTTAGCTATTTCTTACCCTTTCTTGGGCAGACACTTTGCAAGGGATTATGACAATGTTTATTTCAAAAGTGGTTTGTTTGGGTTTTTTTTTTTAACTATGCTTGACAGATGGAGTCAGTAGTAATGCAGAGAAGGTTTGAGATCAGTGCCTTGCTAAATGAGACAGAGGTTAGCCACTGTGACACGTGGAATGGATGCAAAACCGAAGTCAGCAGTGTGCGGTGGTTTGGGTGTTACCAGCCCCCTCACACTTTGGAAGTCACCCAGACTAGACTCAGCTGGCTCTGGACATTTTGAATGAAGCTTACATTTACAGCTTAGCACAATATACAAGCAGATATCTACCCTATATACAGTTATAGACAGAAATAGACAAGGTAAAAGGGAATACAGAAACACAACAGCCCTCCCAGAAACCTGAATCCCCAGGAGGGGCTCCCAACCACCCTTCCACCTTCTCCCACTCCCCTACCTTACCCCAGATGTTGCCTTGTGCCCCAAGGGAGAATGCAGGGTCGGCCAGGGGGTTAGGAAGCAAATGGATTAACCAGAGAGACAGCAGGTGAGTTAGAGAGAAAACGCCCAGAGCCCGGACAAAGAGCACCTCCCTTATCTATGTTTGGATTCTTGCTCTTATACCTCTCAGCAAGCCTGTGAGTGAAGTAGACATCACCCTTGTTTCTCTTTCACAGCCTGTAATCTAGTTCTTCTCACCAAAACATTCTAACTAGCTTCAAACTAGCATAGAGTGCTGAAAAAATTAAGTAAATCGCTGAACCCCTGCTACTTGATTTTGCTTCCTATTCAACGTGTCTAATGTATTTGAGATAATAGAGGAGATAATCCAAAAGTCCTTTCCTGTCCTAATTGCCTAATCACCTTTTTAAAATGTTTGGGGTTGGTGTTTTTTGTTTTTTTTTTTTTTTTTTTTTTGCAACACAGTATTCAATAATTGAAAGTCAAAATCACAGTAGTAAACTATGATTGAAGTTCTTAAAATGAGCATGTAAAAGATAAGAAAACTTTTTCTAGCATGAGTTTTGTTTTAACATTTCTAGAATTCCTTGAATAAGATACCTGGAGAAGATGGTAGTTGAATCTTTGGCTGTGCCCACTACCCTTCATAGAATCATAGAAGCAACCAAGTTGGAAGAGACCTCCAAGCTTGTCCAGTCCAACCTAGCACCCAGCCCTATCCAATCAATTAGATCATGGCACTAAGTGCCTCATGCAGGCTTTTTCAACCACAATATGAAGACTTTGTGTTTGATAGTATGATTCCTTACTAACTTATTCAGCCTTTGCCCGTGATGAACTCAGAAATTTTCCAAGTGTTGCAACTGGAAAATAACTACTTCTTTCTTAGATTACAGTGAACTCACCCCATATGTCTGTGCACAAAGAGATCAGTATCATGGTACTAAGCATTACAACCTGGAGCTTGTCTTTTCCAAAAGAAAATGACAGCTAAGATAACACAGCCAGCTAAACTTCAATAACAGGACAGGCCATATTGTTGTTTTACAGAGAAGAAAGTACATGGCAAGTAGACCTTTGGTTTGGTCTTAATGTGACTGCACCCCAAAAACCAGCTACCAATCATCGAAAAAAAGAGAAAAACCACTTACAAATCATAGAATCAATCAGTTTGGAAGAGAGCTCCAAGCTCATCCAGCCCAACCTATCTCCCAGCCCTATCCAATCAACCAGACCATGGCACTAAGTGCCTCAGCCAGGCTTTTCTTGAACGCCTCCAGGGACAGTGACTCCAGCACCTCCCTGGGCAGCCCATCCCAATGGCAAATCACTCTCTCTGGCAAGAATTTCCTCCTTCCAGGAGACTTTCAGGTGTAGGCAGGATGTCTTGTGACGTGCAGTCTTAGCACAATGTCACGCTGGCTGTGCCAGGCAGGCATTTAAATGCCAGGCAGGCATGTAAAGCCTGTTCTGGGTAAACACAAAGCAGTGGAGTTTCCAGGCAAACAAGCTCAGAGCTTCAGCGTTTGTTACTCTGTGGCAGAGCTAACTTATATCTTTAGCACAATGCTGCAGAAGGCAATGGCAGTGTCCCTGCCAGAATCATAGAATCATAGAATCAACCAGGTTGGAAGAGACCTCCAAGATCATCCAGGCCAACCTAGCACCCAGCCCTAACCAATCAACTAGACCATGGCACTAAGTGCCTCATCCAGTCTTTTCTTGAAGACCCCAAGGACGGTGACTCCACCACCTCCCTGGGCAGCCCATTCCAATGCCAATCACTCTCTCTGGGAAGAACTTCTTCCTAATATGCAGCCTAGACCTACCCTGGCACAACTTGAGACTGTGTCCCCTTGTTCTATTGCTGGTTGCCTGGGAGAAGAGGCCACCCCCCACCTGGCTACAATGCCCCTTCAGGTAGTTGTAAGACAGTCCATGCATCACTGTCACAGTTTACCTCTGCCATTCACTTAAATTAGATCTTCCTGCCAAAATTCATTATAGAAGAATAATAAATTCAGAACAATTTTTTTTTTACCTTGGCTGCCAGTTAAGAGTGCAAAAAAAAATTCACAACAGTTCTTTCAAAACCTTGTATAAGTCATAACAGAGTTTACATGATCTACTGCAAGAGTTCCATGCATGGAATATCCAAACTGCAATCAAGAGCTCTATTACCAAACCTTATATATCTTACTATGAATGACACTGAAATTTCTGGCTAGAGTGAATCAGACACCCCTCCCAACCAAGCTCCATCCCCAGAGAACATCACTGCAAGGAAGGTAAAAACCTTCAGGCTTTCAGCTGTGCTTAATTAGCTGGCTTAAGGACTTGGAAGGAGAAAGGTTGTATGAAGTCTCATCTTAGTGGCTAGAGAATTTACCAATTCTCTCTCCATCCCCAGCAATTTCAAGGTAATGTTTTAACAGCAGCTTCAGGGACCATTTTCTGCCTAACTTGTTAAAGGAATGATTGTATGAAAATAATGAAAAGTTTATGATTAGCTTTGCCAAGCTACTAGGTACATAGGAATATTTCCATAGGCATCCCAACTAGTAATTAATTCTTGAACATGCATTGACAATATAGAATCATAGACTCACAGAATTAACCAGGTTGGAAGAGACTGCTCAAGGTGTGGCCTGACCAGCGGTGAGTACAGGGGAAGAATAACCTCCCTTGTCCTACTGGCCACACTGTTTCTAATACAGGCCATATATATATGTGTTATAGTTTTCTTCATGTAAATGAGGACTAGAAGTAAAAGAAAGCATAGTCAAAATAGAAGTGCTTTGATGGGAAAACAAACTTTTAACAAGAAGTTCCTTGCAAATCTTTCTTACAGCATGTTTTAATAAATTGCCACAATAGAAACATGTATTTAAGAGGACAAATGCTCACTCTCCCATGCCACAGAATCACAGAATCGCTTAGTTTGGAAAGGACCTTCAAGATGATCGAGGCCAATCATTAGTTTCACACTAACAAGTCCTTGACTAAACCAAAGCCCTCAGCACAACATCTAATCACTGTGAATTGCTATGGTTGGAAAGGACCACCAGGATCGTCCAGTCCAACCTTCATCCCAGCATCCTTCATCACTAGACCACAGACTCAAGTGCCACATCCACTCTCCTTTTAAACACCTCCAGGGATGTTTGATTCCACCACCTCCCTGGGCAGCCTGTTCCAGTGCCTGACCACCCACTCAGTAAAGAACTTCTCCCCAGCATCCAACCTCAGCCTCCCCTGATGCAACTTGAGGCCATTTCCTCTTCTCCTATCATTAGTAATTGGGGAGAAGAGACCAGCTCCAGCCTCACTATGACCTCCTTTCAGGTAGTTGTAGAAGGCAATAAGGTCCTCTCTCTGCCTCCTCTTCTCCCTTCTCTGCACCCACTCCGGCACCTCAATGTCCGTCCTGTACTGTGCTGACCAAAACTGGACACAGTACTCGAGGTGCGGTCTCACAAGTGCTGAGTACAGTGGCATGATCACCTCCCTACTCCAACTGGTCACACCATTTCTGAGACAGGCCAGGATGCTGTTGGCCTTCTTGGCCACCTGGGCACACTGCTGGCTCATGTTCAGCCAGCTGGCCACCAACACCCCCAGGTCCTTTTCTGCCAGGCAGCTCTCCAGCCACTCCTCCCCCAGCCTGTATGGGTCCTGGCATTTGTTGTGGCCAAAGTGCATGACCTGGCACTTGGCCTTGTTTAAACCTCATGCGACTGGCCTCAGCCCATGGCTCCAGCCTGTCCAAATCCCTCTGTAGGGCCTTTCTACCCTCCAGCAGATCGACACTTCTGCTTAATCTGTCAGCAGAAAACCCAATTTTCATTTTATTCTTTCTCCTTTAATTACAGGTGAATACACATCCTCTTCTTCTTGACTAATACCGTCTTCAGTCAAATAGTCTCTAATTCCTATGCTTTTTATGGGAAGAAGAAAGGAAGACAGAAACTCTCAGTCCTGTAGGAAATCTAAATCCACTTTGGAGCTAATAGAAATTTAGACAGATTTCACCAAAAGATCCCAAATCAGATGTATAATGGAAACTTCTGCTTTAATTACAGAGCAAATACTGATGTCACAAGGCACTGTTCATTACTTGGGTTACCCTTTAGCCTCAGTGATATCCAGGGGGATACCATTTGGACATAAGGATTAAATGTAAATATTACCAAACTTTCAAGGAGGTTAGAGAAGACAGTGAGCAAACACAGGGATTTCCTTTTCTGCCTTAAGCTAGATCTTTACTTCAAATTAAATCCTGCAGAAAAGGATAAGATCCCATGGAGCAGAATGACAGAATGGTAGGGGTTAGAAGGGACCTTTGAGGATCATTTAGTCCAACCCCATTGCTAAAACAGGTTCACCTACATCAGGTTACATAGAAATGTATCCAAGTGGGGTTTGAGTTTCTGGAGAAGACTCTGGTTCTTTAGACTCTCTGGGCAGCCTGTTCCACTGTTCTGTCACTCTGAAAGTAGTTTTTCCTCCCCAAAGTCTGTGTGGAACTTCTGTGTTCCAGCTTGCACCCTTCTCCTCCTTGTCCGACCACTGGACACCACCGAAAAGAAAATGGCCCCATCTTTTTAACACCTGTCCAACAGATATTTGTAAGCATTTATATGACTCTCTCAGTCCTCTCCTTCACAGGCAAAAGAGGTCCATTTGTCTCAGTAAGAGAAATGCACCAGTCCCCTGTAACTCTGTAGCAGGAGGCAGCAGAGAGCATGTACAGGACTTTCTCTACATTATGTCTTCATAGCAGAGTGAAGCCCAGAGAATTTATGGGACTTTCTCTGTATTATCCTCTCTCCTTTGGTACAGCATTGCCTCCCTGTGCCACTTGCACCTCTATGACAGGAATAAAAATCACAACTCTTTTCTGGTAACTCAAATGATAAGGAAAATCTTCTATTGGCTAAGGGAAAAAAGGAGAGGAATGTCTCTTCACTAGGGCCTCTCTGCCTCCACTTCTCTACAACTACTCAGCTCCTAGGACACAGGTGGAGCACATGTAGAGCTGCACAACCTCAAGCCAAAGAGCAGATTTCATACCCACCCCTTTTTTAACTTCAGCATTGTCTTCCAGCACCATGGAAAAACCCTCAATGAACAAAAAGAACCCAAACAACAAAACAAAATATCAAGACTACATTTTCCTGCAAGTAATGAAAAAAAAAAAATGCTTTTTCATCCTTTACCATCATCTCTGTCTTCCACCAGTGGTCTGCACTCTAAGTGCAACAAACATGGGCAGAACACCAAGGTACAAAAAAGAGCAATACAGACACTGCTAGAGATAGAAATTAAAAGGAGGAAGAAGTGAGGAAGCAGCTGGATTCTCAAGGTTTACAAGATAAGAGTGACATCTATGCTAACTTTTGTGTCTCATCCATCTTCCTAGGCATGAAAAGGCAATATCAAATAGTTTCTGAACTGCTGAGAGAAGGGGAAAGCAGGCTTAAGTAAAGAGAAATAAATGATCCCCTGAAGGCCTGCTATTTATCCAGGGTGCAATTTCATGTTAGAGCAGAGAAGACCTGAGGAAGGAGTAGTGGCCAGAATTAATTAATTTGATTTGGCCAAGATACTAGAACTAACTGACTTTATTTGGCTGGGCACAATTCAATCACAAAAGGGTTAAAGTGATTATTTTGAACATAGAAATGATTTATTTCAGAGAAGGAAAGACACATGCATGAAATTGACCAAAGAAATGCAGGAGGGAAACATGCTCGGTGCCATGGTCTGGTTGACTGGATAGGGCTGGGTGCTAGGTTGGACTGGATGATCTTGGAGGTCTCTTCCAACCTGCTTGATTCTGTGTAGTACCACAGAGCATTTCTCATCCCCTTTCAGGTAAACTGCCTTAATACTTTAACACTTAGAATCTGGTTGATTTAACCCTAGCAAGAATCCTTAGCAAACAACATCAATGCTTGCTTAAAGTCTTGACTAAAACATTTCTAAACAATCCAGCTAAGTAAACAAATGTCTCAATTTTGAGTCAGTCTGAAACTGAGCACACATAAGGATTAAGAGATTGTGTTACACAGTAACCTGTGTGAGCTTATTCATGGCACTGAATGACTGCTAAAAAAGTACATAAATAAGCACTGAGAGCCTTTTGAAGAGGGGTTCCATACTTTGTTGAATTGCTTCTTTTTCTAGTAGGTGATTTAATGCCAGATGAAGTCATGTGTGCATGAACTTTGGACGTGTGAAGCTTTTAATTGCATGACACCTATGTAATAAAGCAGCATAAAGTAACGCTGTCCTGAATGAAATACTCTAAATGACAATGGGATGCATAGAAATAACCTTCTCTCCCCCCTTTGTGCTTTTATATAGCAAAGATAGACATTAGCACCAATTATACACTGGCAAACTGGTAAAGAGCTCAGAGCATTCAGTCAGAGCAGGCTGATGGGATTCCTCTCAAGTAAATATGAATCTGTGTGCACCAGCAGTGACTAAGAGCCTGCGATGTTGTCAGCAAACGAGCACAAGGGATGCCGTTGTTCTCCTCCATGGTGGCAGCATGAACAAGGTGACAGGCAGCACTGATTCTGTGGGGTGTGACTATGTTTCTCATTTTCAGGAATTGTGTTTTATCCAGTGGCTGTTTAAGAACAGCTGCTCCTTAGCTAAGGAGACTGTATACAAGAAGCTTCCACAGAGTTAACTTCAGACACTATTGTCAGTTTAGGGTTAATGCCAGAAGAAAACCTAGCACTGATTCTAATTAAGCATTCCTTCACCTTAAACTTGAAGGCTCTGATCCTTATGCTTCTGCAAACCAATTCATTTCCCCCAAACAAACAAGTCTCTATTTGCAGACTGAGCTAATCTGTCACAAATTCATTCACAAAATGCCTGTATTTGGCCTCATTCTTTTAGCTCGCATCATTTTCTCCTCTACATCTTTTCCCTGGCCAAGGAGGATGATCTGATTAAGGCTCCTGTTAAAAGTAGCACAGTGCTGGCTGAAGCTTTCTTTTGTACCCTTGCCAACAGAGAATGATTGACATTAATAACAACTCATATTGCAGCTCATCCCCGTAAGAGAAAGGAAAGCAACAGCTGATGCAAAGCCAGGGCCAGCCTTTCAAAACAGCCAGGGAAACAAAGTGGGCCCACATACCTGGCAGCAATAAGAATCCCTTCACTGATGGATAGGAATAAATATAAAGGCTGATAGCACAGTAATAAACCAATGATGATAACCCAAAATTATTTATTACAAGGCTGCCTGTTCAGGCTCTGCTGCAAATGGAAGCCGACATCAATGGATGACTCTCAGTGAGAAAACATGGCCCATTTTAATTTGGAAAGTGTCATCTCATTTTTAAAGGTGAAAGCCATTATCAGAGGCAACAATGATCTAGAGTGAATCAAAAGAAAAACTAAAATCCCATACTTAATACCTTTGCTACAGATAGCTGTTTCCTTACAATCACCAGAACAGTATCCTGGGAAGTTGAAAAACACCAACAAAACCTTGCTGGAAATCAAAAGTCCTATCTGGTTTATACAACTGGCCAATATTATTCAAAGACTACCACTTTAAAATAGTGCACCCCAGGAGAAACAAGGAAAGAGCACAGAGTAAAAACCTGGAATAAAGCAAAATGGTGTCACATCCAGCTGGAGGCTGTCACTAGTGGTGTCCCTCAGGGATCAGTGCTGGGCCCCATCCTCTTTAACATCTTCACAGATGATCTGGATGAGGGCATGGAGTCAGTCATCAGCAAGTTTGCAGATGACACCAAGCTGGGGGCAGATGTGGCTGGGTTGGAGGGCAGAAGGGCTCTGCAGCGGGACCTTGACCACCTGGACAGATGGGCAGAGTCCAATGGGATGGAGTTCAATAGCTCCAAGTGCAGGGTGCTGCACTTTGGCCACAACAACCCCATGCAGAGATACAGGCTGGGGTCGGAGTGGCTGGAGAGCAGCCAGACAGAGAGGGATCTGGGGGTGCTGATTGATACCCGCCTGAACATGAGCCAGCAGTGTGCCCAGGTGGCCAAGAGAGCCAGTGGCATCCTGGCCTGCATCAGGAATGGTGTGGTCAGCGGGAGCAGGGAGGTCATTCTGCCCCTGTACTCTGCACTGGTTAGACCACACCTTGAGTGCTGTGTTCAGTTCTGGGCCCCCCAGTTTAGGAGGGACACTGAGATGCTTGAGCGTGTCCAGAGAAGGGCGACGAGGCTGGGGAGAGGCCTTGAGCACAGCCCTACGAGGAGAGGCTGAGGGAGCTGGGATTGGTTAGCCTGGAGAAGAGGAGGCTCAGGGCAGACCTTATTGCTGTCTACAACTACCTGAGGGGTGGTTGTGGCCAGGGGGAGGTTGCTCTCTTCTCTCAGGTGGCCAGCACCAGAACGAGAGGACACAGCCTCAGGCTGCGCCAGGGGAAATTTAGGCTGGAGGTGAGGAGAAAGTTCTTCCCTGAGAGAGTCATTGGACACTGGGATGGGCTGCCCGGGGAGGTGGTGGAGTCGCCGTCCCTGGAGCTGTTCAAGGCAGGATTGGACGTGGCACTTGGTGCCATGGTCTGGCCTTGAGCTCTGTGGTAAAGGGTTGGACTTGATGACCTGTGAGGTCTCTTCCAACCCAGATGATACTGTGAAAATTCTGATGAGTTGTGTTTAACAGCTCCTAGAGAGTCTAGTCTCCAAAGGGGAACGTTTCTTCTCGCCGCTACCTGCTTTAATATAGCTAAACCTTCATTGACATCTCTAAGACAGATAATGTGCAAAAGAAGCCTTGTGGCACATCCTCTGCAAGTTCTATGGCCACCAGTAAAATGTTACCATAGAAACACCTTTGTCACGGGGAAGGTGTACTTTTGCAAAGGGCCTAGGGGTAAACGTTTAGATTCCCATGGCAACTGTTGAGTCCAAAGTACCATGGATCAGTGTCTTCTGGAGCAGCATGTGGGAGAAAGAAGAAAAAGGGACAAAAAAGACACCCAATATTTTCTCCACTGGAACTGGTAGCCATAGCTGATAATCATTCAACTCACCTGCCTGAAGGAGGAATAGCTACAGACAGTGCTTTGAGTTTAATATCTTTGTGAAGGGGGGAAATACAGCAAGGGGACAGGGAAATACAAAAGGGGAAAATAAAGGAGAGAAGTTGCATTGATTAAAACAGCAGTGAATAAACTGAAACACTCTCAGTCAGTAACACCTATTGGGGTTTTATGTTTTTAAAGACAAAACAACATCTCAAAATACCCCAGAGATGTGTAACACCAATAGAACTACAGTACAAAAATACCAATACCTATTTGCCCAGCAAATTTTATGCTTCCTAAGGCAAGAAATTATTTACCTGTCACAGATTCAACCATCACCACTTGCTAGGAACAGATCACACCTGGAGAAGACATTCTTGGACAAGGGTGAAGAGTAAGCC
This sequence comes from Pogoniulus pusillus, assembly GCF_015220805.1. Lineage (NCBI taxonomy): Eukaryota > Metazoa > Chordata > Aves > Piciformes > Lybiidae > Pogoniulus > Pogoniulus pusillus. The sequence goes on along the minus strand of NC_087281.1, from coordinate 5,504,583 downwards.
TGTGGTGAAGGAGGACTACCTAGATCATAGAATCAACCAGGTTGGAAGAGACCTCCAAGATCATCCACTCCAGCCTATCCCCCAGCCCTATCCAGTCAACCAGACCATGGCACTAAGTGCCTCATCCAGGCTTTTCTTGAACACCTCCAGGGACGGTGCCTCCACCACCTCCCTGGGCAGCCCATTCCAATGCCAATCACTCTCTCTGCCAACAACTTCCTCCTAACATCCAGCCTATACTTTCCCTGGCACAACTTGAGACTGTGTCCCCTTGTTCTGTTGCTGCTTGCCTGGGAGAAGAGACCAACCCTACCTGGCTACAGCCTCCCTTCAGGTAGTTGTAAACAGCAATGAGCTCTGCCCTGAGCCTCCTCTTCTCCAGATTGCACACCCCCAGCTCTCTCAGTCTCTCCTCATAGGGTTTGTGTTCCAGGCCCTTCATCAGCTTCATTCCCCTTCTCTGGACACCCTCCAGCACCTCAACATCTCTCTTGAATTGAGGGGCCCAGAACTGGACACAGGACTCAAGGTGTGGCCTGGCCAGTGCTGAGTACAGGGGCAGAATAACCTCCCTTGTCCTGCTGGCCACACTGCTCCTGATCCACGCCAGGAGGCCATTGGTTTTTTTGGCCACACTGCTGGCTCATCTTCAGCCTACTCTCTATTAGTACTCCCAGGTCCCTTTCCTCCTGGCTGCTCTCAGCCACTCTGTCCCCAGCCTGTAGCACTGCTTGGAGTTGTTGTGGCCAAAGTGCAGAACCCTGCACTTGGCCTTGTTAAATCTCATCCCTTTGGCCTCTGCCCACCCATCCAGCCTGGCCAGGTCCCTCTGCAGGGCTCTCCTACCTTCCAATAGATCAACACCTGCTCCTAGATGGGTGTCATCTGCAAACTTAGTGATGCTGGACTCAATCCCCTCATCCAGATCATCAATAAAGATATTGAACAGGATCTCATTCTTAAGTAACAGTATCACAGTACCTCCCCAAACATTGCTTCTGCTGTCTCTTGCATCTCATAGTTCTGCTTGCAGATCTCAGGTTCAGGTCAATCAAAATTACCAACTACCCACCCATGAAAGCTAAGTCAAAATGGTTTATGTTTCATGTTGTGCTAAAAAGGTCTTCCCATGGGAACCATTTTATCCTCTTTGCCTTTTTTCCCCCACACTTAGCTGTAAATCTGCAGTATTTTTAACAGCTATTTAACAGATTGTTCTAGACATTCTGTTGTTAAAAATCATGCTGAACAAGGAAGGGTTACTTCCCTCACTTAAGTGTCTATAGTGCTTCACAGTAAGTAGGTCAAACCATACATCTTGGAGTTAAAAAAATAGAAGAAATTAGGGGGAAAGGATGGCAGATTTTATTTTGTTAGAGCCTTATGTGACCCAGGGTTTGGTTTACTTCATTTACTTCCTGGTTTGAGCCTCTTTAAATGTGATTGAATGTTTTAGTATTCTAAGTCTGCATGTTTTAACCACACTTTAAAAGGGAGTCAAGTTTTTATGTATCACCTAGATAGAGAGCAGCAGAAATCAGGCAGGCAAGCAGTACATCCAGAAGTCAGTCAGTCCATGCAGTAGATGACTCCTGCCCAGATGGGAAAGGAGCAATTGCTGGAGGAGAGGAAGAACTGGTGAAGACTTTTGGGGGAGCAGAGACAGGAAGACAAAGATTGTAAGGATGTAATAGTTGTATTTATCAAACGACTCACACTTTTCTTCCCTTCGCTTTTTTGAAGTACTAAGTGCAGAAATAGACTGAAAATACAGAAGTCAAGCAGGAAACTAACAAAACTGCTGTTTGCCCAAGAAGCAGCCAAGGGGAACCTTTTAGGAGGCCTTACGAGCACCCAGAAACGTTTAGGTATATAGACTGGGAATAGTGGTTAGTAATAACTGCTAGCTGTAAGTTTTCAGTGCCAACTTTGGCATTAGTTTGGTTGCATTGACTGAAGCTGCAGTCAACTAGCTCTCTTGTCAACAGCCTGGGAGAGAGACAGATAGATTCTTACCATTCTTATCATTCCAATCAAGTGCTTTAGAGGATAGAAAAACCACAGAATCACAGAATTGCTTAGATTGGAAAAGACCTTGAAGCTCATCAAGTCCAATCATTAGTTTCACACTGACAAATCCTTGACTGAACCAAATCCCTCAGCACAATATCTAATCACTATGGTTGGAAAGGACCACCAGGATCATCCACTCCAACCTTCATCCCAGCATCTTCATCACTAGACCACAGACTCAAGAGCCACATCCACTCTCCTTTTAAACACCTCCAGGGATGGTGACTCCACCACCTCCCTGGGCAGCCTGTTCCAGTGCCTGACCACCTGCTCAGGAAAGAACTTCCTCCCAGCATCCAACCTAAACCTCCCCTGATGCAACTTGAGGCCATTTCCTCTTGTCCTACCATTAGTAACTCAGGAAAAGAGACCATCTCCTGCCTCACTACGACCTCCTTTTAGATAGTTGTAGAGGTCAATAAGGTCCCCTCAGCCTCCTCTTCTCCAGACTAAACACCCCCAGCTCCCTCAGCCACTCCTCATAGGTCATGTTCGCCAGACCTCTCCCTAGCCTCATTCTCTGCATCCACTCCAGCAAATCCTTCCTTTGACCTGAAACCCACAGTATGCAAAGGCAAACTCTGCCCATAAGGACTGCAGATGCATGGCTGTCAACACATAGTACCTGTGAGCCCTGCTGTAACTGCCAATAGGAAATGAACAGAAACGTAGCTCTTAAAAAGCATCCCATCTGTAAAATGATCAATGATTTGGGAACAATGAGTTAAATGATTAAGTACATGATGGAATACAGTGGATATGATGGAATTCCCTATATTTACTTATATGATGGAATTCTCTATATTTATTCTTACAGATTTAGTTTCAGAATTTGGGAAATCAGAACATGCTGGGAAAAACGACCCAAAGCTGGAAGGAGAACTAAAGGATGCTTGTTTCACTGAAACCCAAAACTTCAGAAAATTAGGATATGGGAAGAGTGAACAGTACAGGAACACTAAGGTATTCCTCAGCTGAATTTTGAAATCTTGTCCTTTCTGGAGCACAAAAAAGGTGAAGTTCTTTATTAAATGCCCAGGTCAAAAAGAAGTGTGTATTTTCTAAGACTGACAGAGAAATGCAATGTTGCTTATTATCCAGAAGGTAAATCCCTCAGTTTCTTATCCTGAAGCCCAAGGGATGAATGTGAAGGAGCCTGAGAGAAAATTCTTTGTGGATACTGAATTGGTATCTGAGAAAACTGTGTCAGCAACTGAATTATTATCTTCTTGTTAACTGTCTACTTCTCCTCTCGTTCTCATGAATGCTACTCTATCTGCTAAAAGCACTGACTTTTTATTTACTCAGATGTAGGCACCTGTAATACATGCCTGCTATCTCAAACAATCATAGAATCATAAAGTCAAGCAGGTTGGAAGAGACCTCCAAGATCATCCAGTCCAACCTAGCATTCAGCCCTAGCCAATCAACCAGACCATAGCACTAATTGCCTCATCCAGGCTGTGCTTGAACACCTCCAGGGATGGTGACTCCACCACCTCCCTGGGCAGCTCATTCCAATGCCAATCACTCTCTCTGCCAACAACTTCCTCCAGCCTAGACCTCCCCTGGAACAACTTGAGATTGTGTCCCCTTGTTCTGTTGCTGGTTGCCTGGCAGAAGAGGTCAACCCCCACCTGGCTACAACCTCCCTTCAGGTAGTTGTAGACAGCAATGAGGTTACCCCTGAGCCCCCTCTTCTGCAGGCTGCACACCCCCAGCTCCCTCAGCCTCTCCTCACAGGGCTGTGCTCCAGGCCTCTCACCAGCTTTGTCGCCCTCTTCTGGACACCTTCCAGCACCTCAACATCTCTTTTAGATTGAGTAGCCCAGAACTGGACACAGCACTCAAGGTGTGGCCTGACCAGTGTTGAGCACAGGGGCAGAATAACCTCCCTTGTCCTACTGGCCACACTGTTCCTGATCCAGGCCAGGATGCCATTGGCTCTCTTGGCCACCTGGGCACACTGCTGGCTCATGTTCAGCTACTATCTACCAGCACCCACAGGTCTCTTTCTTCCTGGCTGCTTTCCAGCCACTCTGTCCCCAGCCTGTAGTGCTGCTTGGGGTTGTTGTGGCCAAAGTGCAGAACCCTACACTTAGCCTCATTAAATCCCATCCCCTTGGCCTCTGCCCACCCACCCAGCCTGGCAAGGTCCCCCTCTCTCTGATGTGGATTATTAAATTTTCTTTTCAATGCCTGAAAACATAGGAGCCCTCTTTCAAGGAAAAACATACACTTGAACCAATTGCACACTACTAAATCTAGTTCCTTGCTATACCAGACAAGCAGTTATGTAACATAATCCTGTTTATAACTTCATCCAGTGTCATGTTAAATCTGATTAGATTCCATATCCTCCTGGGAAGCTAATGCAGTGGTTGTCTCAGTACTTGCAGAAATGTTCTAGTCAAGAGGTACATAGAAGCAGCTGACACCTATTTGTTCTTGAACAAACAAGTCCTTGCCTTGATAACCTGGAATCCTAAGAGTCCTTATTTGCAGGAATTTCAATTTGATTTCCATCCTTCTTGAAGACAGACATGTCCATGGCATTTCAGATAGAACCTCATAAACCTTTTACATAGCTGATACTGCTCAGTACAAGGGCCAGAAATAGTTTATCAGATGCCTTTTGCTAGCCTTTTTTTTTGCACAGCCTAATCTCATTGGTATTTCATAAACATCCGACGACTGCCTAACGCACTTGAGTCTTTTTTATTGCAACTGATGAGAGCTCAGAAAGTAACAGAAGTTATTACTTGCTTCTGGTGCATGCCTTTGTCTTTTTCCCTATTAAAATTCACCTCTTTTTATTCATTTGCAGCTCTTGATATTACCCTGTTCATCCTGCTTGTTATTCAACTCCTCCTCTGCATTGAGACTGACCCCATCTCTGCCTTATCAGCAAGCTTCATTCATGAGTCAAGGTCACTAAGGAGAATATTAAATAAGACTGTTCACTTGATGAACTCCTCTAATATCCTTTCCCCCTGAAATACTTGCACTTCTAAGATAACCCATCATCTTATTACTGTCTACAACTACCTGAAGGGGCATTGTAGCCAGGTGGGGGGTGGCCTCTTCTCCCAGGCAACCAGCAATAGAACAAGGGGACACAGTCTCAAGTTGTGCCAGGGTAGGTCTAGGCTGGATGTTAGGAGGAAGTTCTTCCCAGAGAGAGTGATTGGCATTGGAATGGGCTGCCCAGGGAGGTGGTGGAGGCACCGTCCCTGGGGGTCTTCAAGAAAAGACTGGATGAGGCACTTAGTGCCATGGTCTGGTTGACTGCATAGGGCTGGGTGCTAGGTGGGACTGGATGATCTTGGAGGTCTCTTCCAATCTGGTTGATTCTATGATTCATGCTGGGTAGATAAGGAGCATACATGTAAATAGACAAAGGCTCAGGAATGAACTCGACTGCTTGGAGCCTCTTCCTGGAACAGCAATAAACTGAAACCTGTTAGCATTATCAAAGGTATTACACATTAATGCTATTGTAATAGTAGTGGTACCAGGCCTGTGTCTCATTCTGGAGTTCCACATATAGTCTGGACCCTTCCTATGTCCCTACAGTTTGTTATACTAAGCTCATCCCAGCCTGAGCCAAGCATGGGGACAGTACTGCAAGCACAGCTTGTGCATGCTGGCAAAAGGGACTTCTACCCAGCAAATGCCATGTGTGGGGTCATGGAGGGCTGGTAGGACCTGAAGGGAAGGCTCAGGGCAGCGCACTGATGAGGGAAAGAGTCCTTACAAGTTGTAGCAAAAGAGCTGACAATACAAGGTAAAATCTCCCAGAGAAATGTACTCATGCCAACAATAAAACCAAGACTGCCTGAAGACAGAGTATTAGTGAGGAAAGAGAGACCCCCAGACTCTTCAAACATTACCTAAATGGCTCCATAGCACTGCATACTGTTCAGCAACATGATTCTTACTCTTTAGTATCATACTGTGAAAGGTTTAGATTACACTGTGCATCCGGGCACAATAATGTGCTGCAATTCTTATGGCTTTGCTGAAGTGGTTTTATAGCTGTAAAACAAAATACTGCCCTCTTGTCCTTTACTGCTGACAGGTTCACAGCCATTTAGCCAGTCCACTGGAGCTGGCAGGCCAATGAGGCGAGAAATTAGATACGCTTGGCAACGTTGCTTAGATAAAACACATTGCTAGGCTTAGTGAGATTGCAGGCTAAGCTAGTCTGGCACAAAGGAAGGGGAACTGGGGAGAAAGGGGGAGAAAGAGGGGGGAATAGGAAGAGGAAGAGAAAAAGGAAAAGGGAAAGGGAAAGGGAAAGGGAAAGGGAAAGGGAAAGGGAAAGGGAAAGGGAAAGGGAAAGGGAAAGGGAAAGGGAAAGAGAGAGAGAGAGAGAGAGAAAGAGAAAGAGAAAGAGAAAGAGAAAGAGAAAGAGGAAAAGGAAAAAGAGGAAAAGGAAAAGGAAAAAGAAGGGGAGAGAGAGACGGAAGGGGAGAGAGAGACGGAAGGGGAGAGAGAGACGGAAGGGGAGAGAGAGACGGAAGGGGAGAGAGAGACGGAAGGGGAGAGAGAGGGAAGGGGAGAGAGAGGGAAGGGGAGAGAGAGGGAAGGGGGAGAGAGAGAAGGGGGAGAGAGAGAAGGGGGGAAAGAGAGAAGGGGGGAAAGAGAGAAGGGGGGAGAGAGAGAAGGGGGGAGAGAGAGAAGGGGGGAGAGAAAGAGGGGAGAGAGAGAAGGAGGGAGAGAGAGAGAGAGGAGGGGAGAGAGAGAGAAGAGGGAGCGAGAGAAGAAGAGAAAGGGAAAAAAAAAAGAAAAGAAGAACCTTGTGGCTGATAAAGATTTTGTGTACAGAAAAGAACAACTCTCACCCATAAAAAAAAATAAATTAAAAACTCACATGATAGGGAAGGTATTGAGAACTTTTCAGAAACTGATGTGAATCATTGGCTGGTTTAGAAGAGGTCAAATCCTCTTATGAATCAGGATGCAGTTCCAAGGACCCTGTCTTTTCAGCTGCCTCATCCTGCGTTTGCAGTACGATGCTGAAGAGCCATAGCTCTTCAAATAAGAGTCATAGCATAGCTGTCACATTTGGACCCCAGAGGCAGAGGAAGAAAGGTTGGCAATGCTGCCTCCCTAACTTGGGCAATCATCTTCTAACAGAGGGAAACTAAAATGTTCTGCTGTAAGAATAATTACTGGTTCTGCAACACCATATTTCATAGACTCATAGAATCAACCAGGTTGGAAGAGACCTCCAAGATCATCCAGTCCAACCTAGCACCCAGCCCTGTCCAATCAACCAGACCATGGCACTAAGTGCCTCATCCAGGCTTTCCTTGAACATCTCCAGAGACGGTGACTCCACCACCTTCCTGGACAGCCCACTCCAATGCCAGTGACTCTGCCAAGAACTTCCTCCTAACATCCAGCCTATACCTCCTCCAGCACAACTTGAGACTGCATCCTCTTGTTCTGTTGCTGGTTGCCTGGCAGAAGAGACCTACCCACACTTGGCTACTGCCTCCCTTCAGGTATTCAAGACCTAATATCCCCTCTGCACACTAATCTTCTTTAGGTTCTTCCTACAAATGCGTTAAAGGAATCAAAACATGATTTTATTAACCAACTTTTTAATTTCATATGCTGTGCCTATTTCAGAGAGAACTCCTCTTCCATACCAGGCACCAGCCTTCAAGCTTTACAGATTTCCTTTTGTATGTCTGCTACTTTCACTATCAATGTAAATGAAGTTGCAAGCACAAAATCTGTTGACCTCCCTATGAGAAAAAACCCTAATGTGTGAATTAGTAAGACAGCCTAAGCTTTAGTAAGTAAAAGTGACATGAAATTCCCTTTTGCTTTTTGAGCTAATTACCTAATTGATGCATTTGCTTCATTAAGCTTTACAGCTTTTTGTTTTGTTGTTTTGCTGCTTTTTTTCCAAGTGGCAAAATGCAACCTGCCATGCATTTTAAAAAGCTTCCACTTGCAATTGCATGGTTGATGGTGCATTTTAAATGGGGCTTCTGAGAACCTGTCTGTAAATAAGGGTTAGAATCACAGAATCATAGTCAAGGTTGGAAGGGACCACAAGGATCATCTAGTTTAAACCCTCCTGCCACGGCAGGGACACCCTACCCTAGAGCAGGCTGCCCACAGCCTCAGCCAGCCTGGCCTTAAACACCTCCAGCCATGGGGCCTCAACCACCTCCCTGGGCAACCCATTCCAGCCTCTCACCACTCTCATGCTGAGCACCTTCCTCCTCACCTCCAGCTTTGCTCCATTCCCCTGAGTCCTGTCATTCCCTGACAGCCTGAAAAATCCCTCTCCATTTTTTTTCATAGGCCCCCTTCAGATCCTGGAAGGCCACAAGAAGGTCACCTGGGAGCCTCCTCTTCTCCTGACTGCACAGCCCCAACTCTTTTACTCTGTCCTCACAGCAGAGCTGCTGCAGCCCTCTGAGCATCCTCGTGGCCCTTCTCTGGACACACTCCAGCATCTCCACATGCCTCTTGTAATAGGGGCTCCAGAACTGGATGCAGTACTCCAGGTGAGGTCTCACCAGAGCAGAGGGGGAGAATCACCTCCCTGGCCCTGCTGGCCACACTTCTCCTGACGCAGCCCAGGTTCTGCTTGACTTTCTGGGCTGCAAGTGCACACTGCTGGCTCATGTTGAGCTTCTTGTCCAGCAGCACCCTCAAGTCCCTCTCCTCAGGGCTGCTCTCCAGCCACTCACTGCCCAGCCTGGATTTCTGCTTGGCATTGCCTCGACCCAGATGCAGGACCTTGCACTTGGTCTTGTTGAACCTCACGAGCTTGGCTTGTGCCCACCTCTCCAGCCTGTCCAGGTCCCTCTGGATGGCATCCCTGCCCTCCAGCCTGGCTGCTGCGCCACACAGCTTGGTGTGGTCACCAATTCAATTATGATTTACAGGGACAGCATCCAGATCAACATTTTAAAAGTAGCACAAATGCTCTTCAGGAGAACATAACCTGCATTATTTACTCTATCTCAGCACTAAGTTGTGCACAACAGAAGTTCTCCCGTTGCAAGATGCACGGATTTCAAACGTGCAGCTTTAGAGAGTTAAGAAATTAGGGAACCCAAGTTAATACATAGACATGAAAATTACTATGCACCTTTCTGCAAGGGAGAAAAATTAGTACCAGATAAATGTCATTATTAAAACCAGTAAAAGAAATGGACCCATGAGTGAAGAAGCCTACTCCCCCGTAACAGGTGAAAAGTCTTCTCAACACGAATTAAAGCCAATCATATCAAGATATGACACATATTCAATAGAATCATGGGCACTGTCTTATTTGAGCTGTCAGAAGGGATATTCCTGCTTTTCCCAAACACTGCTCTTTTTGTTGAACTCTATTAATGACAGTATTAAATACAAGCATTAACTCATGTAGTAGTGCCACACAGACCATCCAATCTGCTAGCTTCAAAATGGATTTCAACTTAGCGAAGAACAAAGCAGCAACTATTTTACATAGGTCTGCAGAGGTGTGTGGCCTTTTCTACTTGCAATTCATTATCCACTCCACCTGTATCATTAAAGACAATTATGGCTACTTTTCACTGAAGTTTCTGTTTGAGAACCTGAAGGGACATTGTAGCCAGGTGGGGGGTGGCCTCTTCTGCCAGGCAACCAGCAATAGAACAAGGGGACACAGTCTCCAGTTGTGCCAGGGTAGGTATAGGCTGGCTGTTAGGAGGAAGTTCTTCCCAGAGAGAGTGATTGGCATTGGAATGGGCTGCCCAGGGAGGTGGTGGAGGCACCGTCCCTGGAGGTGTTCAAGCAAAGCCTGGCTGAGGCACTTAGTGCCATGGTCTAGTTGACTGGATAGGGCTGGGGGATAGGTTGGACTGGATGATCTTGGAGGTCTCTTCCAACCTGGTTGATTCTATGATTCAGACTGCAACATGGAACAGAGTGTAAAATATGTTAGGTTTGTGGAGAAAAATAATAGTTAGTGGTACTTTGAGTCACTCTTGAGTAACTGCAGTAAGGTCTATCTATACCAGGCAGACAGGCTTCCAGCTACCATTGCTTTTCCAGCTTTCTTAAATAACAACAGAATCACACAGGATGAATCATGGAATCACAGAATCAGTCAGGGTTGAAAGGGACCACAAGGATCAGCCAGTTCCAACCTCCTTGCCATGGGCAGGGACACCCTACCTTAGATCAGGCTGCCCACAGCCTCATCCAGCCTGGCCTTAAACACCTCCAGGGATGGAACCAGATGTCACTGCTACATTAAAGTAGATGGAGAGATAAGAGAGATTAGAATGCAAAGGAAGATTATTTTGGAGTTGTGACAAAGTGAAAGACTGTCTAACTGAAAGCTCCATCAATTCTTCAGCAAAACCTAAAAGGGTAGAAAAATTTGTTCGAAACTTGACTCCTGCCAAATATCCTCTTTTCATCTACATACATGCATGTTTGAAGTGTCAAAATGAACGGTAAATCCCATATCTCTTTGGCACTCAGGCCATAGCCCACTCAGGAAGGTGAGTGTTCAATCCACCACATGCCTCCAGCCATAAGGAAGGACTGGTTGGAGATCACAGTATCACAGTATTATTAGGATTGGAAGAGACCTCATAGATCATCAAGTCCAACCCTTTACCACAGAGCTCAAGGCCAGACCATGGCACCAAGTGCCACGTCCAGTCCTGCCTTGAACAGCTCCAGGGACGGCGACTCCACCACCTCCCCGGGCAGCCCATTCCAGTGTCCAATGACTCTCTCAGTGAAGAACTTTCTCCTCACCTCCAGCCTAAATTTCCCCTGGCGTAGCTTGAGGCTGTTCTTTGAGCCTGGTTGGAGATCTGTTCTTTGAGAGAAGAACAGATCTCTTTCTATGTCAAAGATCTCTTTCTTGTCTTTGAGAGAAGAACAGATCTCTTTCTATTTCAAAGATCTCTTTCTTGTCTTTGAGAGAAGAACAGATCTCTTTCTATTTTATTAGTATAAATTAGACTTTTACTTGGAAGTCTCCTTACACAGACTGAAGCTCCCCTGTAACAGGTCATGTGCTATGGCAACACATTGGAAATCCATGTAGGCAAACTTTTGCTGATTTATTCACAGCCCACTTATGGTTTGTTCACTTTGAGGCTCCAGAGGAATTCCATTGTCTTCAGGTAGTATCAGGTAGTGTCTACAACTACCCGAAGAGAGGTTGTAGCCAGGTGGGGGTTGGTCTCTTCTGCCAGGCAACCAGCAACAGAACAAGGGGACACAGCCTCAAGTTGTGCCAAGGGAAGTATAGGCTGGATGTTAGGAAGAAGTTCTTCACAGAGAGAGTGATTGGCATTGGAATGGGCTGCCCAGGGAGGTGGAGTCACCATCCCTGGAGGTGTTGAAGCAAAGCCTGGCTGAGGCACTTAGTGCCATGATCTGGTTGACTGGACAGGGCTGGGTGCTAGGTTAGACTGGATGAGCTTGGAGGCCTGCCTCTTCCAACCTGGTTGATTCTACAGTATTTTCTGAGAGAAATTAAGGTAACAGGCAAGTTCACATCCAGCTGTCCAGCAGGCTTCAGGTAATTTTTTTTCCTCTCATCTCCTGTGGTACTCTGTTGGGATGTCTAAACCAAGAAACAGAGCAGAGGGAGTTCTAATGGTCTGTTTATGTCTGGTTAGCTAACATTTTATTGCACAGTGAAGGTGTTTACCTCCTCGGTCTGTGTGACAGGAGCAGCCTTTCTTTGCCTATCTCTTACATGAGTTTTGGAAGTCATCTGTGAAAATCAGTGGCCCTCAGTCAAATTCTGCAGCAGGACCAGATGGCAAAAAAACAGTTCAGAGTTCAGCAAGGTTATCAGTCCACAGGTTCAACTACATAGCAGCACCTGCCACACTGTGTCACTCTGCTCACTAAACCACTTGCAATGGTCCATTCAGGCTGCCATTGCATTTCTTGTTTTGATTCTGTACTTAATGAGACCTTCACTTACAGTCCAAATTCAGCAACGCAGTAAAACATCTTGAAAGTGGGTGGCAAACGAGCACCAAAAATTAGCTTCAGTAACCCTTGCTGTGTGGAAGTTGAGTGATAAGACCCCCTGCAGAGGTGCAGAGATTTACAACTAATCATCTCTGTTTGTAGCAGCCACCCAGATCCTGGACAATATGTAAATACCAGGCTCCCTATAGTGTATGTAATAATTTGCCTATGCTCACTTTCAGTTAATACTTTTTCCCTACCTAAGAGAATTTTGTAAGCTGTAAAAGTTCAGTTCAAATCAGGCTTGAGGCTTTGTGCATAAAAGGACAAAGGATTGAACTTTAGCCCTAAACACAACATCACTTATAGCTGATCTCTTAATTAAAACCAAAACAAACCAGAGAGAAATTCCACACTACACAGCGGGAAAGCCTTTAAAAAATTCATTCATCTCTCATTTAATGCTGCTCTATGTGATGCCTTTTGACAAACATGAGTTTAGTAAGAGAAAACTTGAGAAGAATTTGGGCTTTGAAAGATTTTGGCTACATTATGCAATGCCTCCCATACATGGCATAAAGGCAAGCTTGCATGTCAAAAGTTGTGTGTGTATAAGAAGTGTATTTTATTGTTGTAGGAAATGTATCTTTTGCTTTTTTTTCCCCCCCTTTCCCCTCTCTTTTTCTGGCATCTCAGCTATTGCTAACGTCCATGGCTTTTGATTCACTTTTGATAAAATACAGTTTTAGCTGCTTTGCTTTAGAAAGAAGCTGATCTTCTGATGGAAAATATGTTACCCAATACAAAGACACACTCCCAGACACACCACACTCCTCTGACTAAGATGCACACAGTATCACAGTATCATCAGGGTTGGAAGAGACCTCACAGATCATCAAGTCCAACCCTTTACCACAGAGCTCAAGGCTAGACCATGGCACCAAGTGCCACGTCCAACCTTGCCTTGAACAGCAGATGAGCAACCCTGTGAAACATTCTGTTTACTCCCCACTTTTTCTTGGCTTATAGCTTCTTTGCTTCCAGGACAGATGATTCACATTATCATAGAATCAATCAGGTTGGAAGAGACCTCAAAGATCATCCAGTCCAACCTAGCACCCAGCCCTATCCAGTCAACTAGACCATGGCACTAAGTGCCTCATCCAGGCTTTGCTTGAAGACCCCCATGGACAGCAACTCCATCACCTCCCTGGGCAGCCCATTCCAGTGCCAATCACTCTCTCTGGCAACAACTTCCTCCTAACATCCAGCCTAGACCTCCCATGGAACAACTTGAGACTGTGTGCCCTTGTTCTGTTTTCTTTCACACAGGCAAACATTTACACATCTTTCAGGTTTTCTTTGAAAGATTTATTGGAAAGATCTACCTGAAGGGAGGCTGTAGCCAGGTGGGGTTGGTCTCTTCTGCCAGGCAAGCAGCAATAGAACAAGGGGACACAGTCTCAAGTTGAGCCAGGGGAGGTCTAGGCTGGATGTTAGGAGGAAGTTGTTGGCAGAGAGAGTGATTGGCATTGGAATGGGCTGCCCAGGGAGGTGGTGGAGGCACCATCCCTGGAGATGTTGAAGAAAAGCCTGGATGAGGCACTTAGTGCCATGGTCTAATTGATTGGATAGGGCTGGGTGCTAGGTTGAACTGGATGATCTTGGAGGTCCTTTCCAGCCTGGGTAATTCTGTGACTCTTCATCTTTCACTGACCAAGTGAACATAGAGCTTTTCCTGGAAACACTACAGCTTTTATCCCTGCCAGCTCTATCTCTCTTCTGCCTTCTCACTGCTAAACACAGACACTTCTAGGTAACTTGAAAGTGAAACCCAAGTAAAGCCGTATGCTGGTGTGCCGTAGATCACGTTTACTATGCAAATGATTGTTTAGAGGAGAATAAAAGGCTGTAAATATTTTGAGAAGTGGGCCCCCAGTGCCTCTTCAGTATGCCAAATTGCACAGTGTGCTTTGTAATTGTGTAATATAGAGAATACCAGCTGCTCTGAATAGTTCTCGGGGGCTTTGGAGGATAGTGAAAAGCTCAGCTCCCCCAGCAAGAGCCATAATCAAGGAAGTAATCCTGTAAAGTCAGACCAAATTGACATTGAGTTGTTGGCTCTTAACACTCTTTAAACCAGATGTTACTGCTGTACACTGTGATTTTGAAGTTTTCTGGGCTTCTTTGTCTTCAATCCAGCATGATTCCTCTGACAAAGTGATGCTCTAGCATGTAGACACTCTCAGAAGTCGTACTTTAGATCTTCTGAAGAGGCAGCCAACCAGATGTTTATTGTCCACTGCAATGGCAAAGAATGGAAGGGGTACTTGCTTTGCTCTCACAAAGAGGTGTAGGGAGGCAGCCAACACACACACATCGTTGTGTATGCTGCATGGTAACTGCTTAAAGCAAAGTCAATTCTTACAATGGTACTGAGAAGTGACACCTACTTTGGGTTAACACGTAAAGGCAGGCAAACATCTCTACTTACAGCATCTTGCATTGATTCCCTAGCACTTAACGAAGCAACAACCACCTGCAGAGCTTGTGGTCTTTATCTCTTTATGGGTTGGACTCGATGATCTTGGAGGTCTCTTCCAACCTGGTTGATTCTATGATTCTATGAAAACAAAGCTGGATGTGGGTGGAACCTGGTACCTTTCCAGATGAGACATCCTCCCCTCTGGGGTATTTTACAGAATTTTCACTGTCATAAGAGGTTCAGAAATAGCAATTTTAGGGAGTGCCAGGACTAGGGGGAACGGAGCAAAGCTGGAGGTGGGGAGATTCAAAGTGGATGTGAGGAGGAAGCTGTTGAGCATGAGAGTGGTGAGAGGCTGGACTGAGTTGCCCAGGGAGGTGTTTGAGGCCCCATCCCTGGGGGTGTTTTAAGGCCAGGCTGGATGAGGCTGTTGGATCAGAGCTATAGTTCTACTGCTTACATTTGTCCTTCTAAAAGGTAGTTTGTCCCCCAGGTTTCTTTCCAAGAACCGTTTTCCAGCAACTATGCTTCACTGATTGCTTATGATTCAAGGACATGACCATGCAGGAAATTTGTCACAGCAGGCTGGAGGGGTGTCCCATTTATGTTGGGAAAACCACAGGCTCCACAGTAATAGGACTTCAGTCTTGTTCCAACACAGTAAATACAGAGCAAACATATTCTCAGAAAATATCAACACCTGATTTCCAGAGGGAGCTAAGAGTAGTATGACTTGGGATTCATGATGTAATGCCTGGCCTAGTGATGGCAGTATATGTGGGAAAAGACTTGCACATGGAAGCAATGTAACCAGGCAGAAGTTTAAGGTAATAAAAGCTTATTTCAAAAGATACAGAGAGTTTCTATGTCAGGCCTTAATTATCTGTAACAGCAATGTGTGATTTCCTTGGCCAAACTGATAAATATGGGAAATGTGATAAACTTTACTTTACCTTTCTTTGTTTTTTTAAAATGTTTTTAAAGATCTTTGACTTTGGAATTATTTCTTGGAGCTGCTTCTCTCATGATTTTTAGGAGCTTATCAAATATTAATTAAGAAATTCTATGCAAACTACAAAGTAGTGACTGTGTCACTGCTTTGGTAAACATGAAAACAGGGACACAGGCTCAAGTTATGCCAGGGCAGGTCTACATTGGATGTTAGGAGGAAGTTGTTGGCAGAGAGAGTGATTGGCATTGGAATGGGCTGCCCAGGGAGGTGGAGGAGTTGCAGTCCCTGAGGGTGTTCAAGCACAGACTGGATGAGGCACTTAGTGCCATGGTCTGGTTGATCAGTCAGGGCTGGGTGCTAGGTTGGACTGGATGAGCTTGGAGGTCTCTTCCAACCTGGTCAATTCTATGATCTTTATTCAAGCACAATTATAGGAACTACACTGGAATGAATCACAGGATTCATTCCAAGGGCTCCCCGTAGCTCCCTAAGGGCTCTAGCTAATGCCATATCTACACCAGAGACCTTGGCTTGGAGAATGAGAAAATGATGTAGAAATTATTTAGCTATTCATTACCAATGTGATGGATGTTATTAAAAACATGGAGATGAGATCTAAGATCAATCAGAATCAAATCACAGATGGCAGGTATACAGCCACTATAAAAGAGGTTTTAAAAGACAGTAACAAGAGAAGACTTAGCAATAGTAAAAACTTCCATTACAGATGGAAATGGTAAAACTTCATAACATGCAATGAGGCTCAAGTATTCAAATAATTGGTTTCTGGAGGATGGGAATACAATTATGGGCTACATTCTGGGTTACATGATGAACGCCCTGGCAGGCATACTTAGTGTTTCAGGAGGTTAAAAATTGGTAACTATGAAGTTGAGATACTCTTAGAATTTTCTGTTGGTTCATTCAGAACCATATTAACTAATAATTGCAAAGCAGTGCATACATAGTAGAGCACACAGCCAGAATACTAAGTGACCTAAAATGATCTAATACTGAATCACTCTCAAGATGCTCCAAGTGTGGCTCTGCAATATTGAGTACTAAAGACCACCTCAGTAAATAGTATGGAAAATAATCCAGTTGTAGCTATTAAAAAAAAGCATATTGTTGATTTTTTTTTTCCAAACTACACAAATGGCTGTCTGGAAACTGATCTGGAGATGCACAGAAACCAGTTACTGGGAATGCAAACACACAGCTCTTGGGAAGTTAAGTAACCAAGAGTACAGGCCACCAGGTTTGAACCCTGGAGAGTTGTGAAGCTGAACATTGTTCAGAGAGAACTGATTGAAAGAATCAGTCAGAATTGGAAGGGACCACAAGGATCAGCCAGTTCCAACCCCCCTGCCATGAGCAGGGACACCCTACCCTAGAGCAGGCTGCCCACAGCCTCAGCCAGCCTGGCCTTAAACATCTCCGGGGATGGGGCCTCAACCACCTCCCTGGGCAACCTAGTCCAGGCTTTCACCACTCTCATGCTCAGGTACTTGCTTCCTCATGTCCACTCTGACTCTCCCCACCTCCAGCTTTGCTCCATTCCCCCTAGTCCTGTCACTCCCTGATAGCCTAAAAAGTCCCTCCCCAGCTTTTTCGTAGGAACCCTTCAGATCCTGGAAGGCCACAAGAAGAATTGAAACCAGCACAGTTCATATTCATCCCAGACTCCTGTATGCAATAACCTTTCTTCCCACCTCAGTGTAGAGTTCATGCTGCACAAGAAGCAGGATTTTAGGGGTTTTGACAGCTGCTGTTTGAGATGTTAGGCATCTAATATTTTCTGATAATCTGGCAAAGAAGTTTATCCTTTTGGATAATCATTTTTGATGTCTCCCCGTCCTACAGACTCAGCACTCTGGATGTGCACTGATACTGATACTGTAAGCAATATCAGAACAGTTCTGCAGCAGTTTTTTTGTTGTAGTCAAGGTTTTATTTACTAATTCTTACCAAGATTGTTTTGCTCCAAACTATAAATTAGGTTAGGCAACATCCAGTTAACTCCTCTCACATTTAAAAAGGGTCAAAATGAAATCTTCAGGGCATAAGCTGATCCTATGCCTGGGCATTTACTGCAGCACACACAGCCCTCACATTTCAGAAATGCATTTTCATTCATAGCAAGGCCCTGAGCAGTCACCTACACTTTCTGTGGAGATCAAGAAAGTCCTTTTATGCCAGGGATAGAGAATACAAAAGCCACAAAGTCAAATGACAGAAGAGTGGTCTCAGTTCCACAGTGCTGACATGGAAAACAGAATTTTCCATAGCTACATCCTGGGTGAAGCAAGAAAAGTGAGCAAGATGTCAAAAAAAAGAAGAGAGCTAGCAGAAGGGTCGTTAACAGAGAGGTCTCTTGAAGGAGAAGAAATCACAAGCACCCTCTCAGCTGTGCAGAAGAATACAGGGGTTAGCTAAGCAGCAAATCTGGTGAGCTGAGGCACAGTTAACAGATGCAATACACAGCAATAAAGTGAGCAGGTTATTTTTGCTGTACAATAGATCTTTAGCACTTAAAGTATCAAAATACGCATAGGAGAGGCAAAAGGAGGTGTGCATATATTGTGCAAGCAGGAGATGGAGAGATAAGAAAGATCTGGATGGGTGGGCAGAGGCCAATGGGATGAGATTTAACAAGGCCAAGTGCAGGGTTCTGCACTTTGGCCACAACAACCCCAAGCAGCACTACAGGCTGGGGACAGAGTGGCTGGAGAGTAGTCAGGAGGAAAGGGACCTGGGGGTACTGATAGATAGTAAGCTGAAGATGAGGCAGCAGTGTGCCCAGGTGGCCAAGAGAGCCAATTGCAGCCTGGCCTGGATCAGGAACAGTGTGGCCAGTAGGACAAGGGAAGTTATTCTGCCCCTGTACTCAGCACTGGTCAGGCCACACCTTGAGTGCTGTGTCCAGTTCTGGGCTCCTCAATTCAAGAGAGATGTTGAGGTGCTGGAACATGTCCAGAGAAGGGCAACAAAGCTGGTGAGGGGCCTGGAACACAAACCCTATGAGGAGAGGCTGAGGGAGCTGGGGGTGTTTAGCCTGGAGAAGAGGAGGCTCAGGGGTGATCTTATTACTGTCTACAACTACCTGAAGGGGCATTGTAGCCAGGTGGGGGGTGGCCTCTTCTCCCAGGCAACCAGCAATAGAACAAGGGGACACAGTCTCAAGTTGTGCCAGGGCAGGTATAGGCTGGATGTTAGGAGGAAGTTCTTCACAGAGAGAGTGATTGGCATTGGAATGGGCTGCCCAGGGAGGTGGTGGAGGCACCGTCCCTGGGGGTCTTCAAGAAAAGCCTGGATGAGGCACTTAGTGCCATGGTCTGGTTGATTGGATAGGGCTGGGTGCTAGGTTGGACTGGATGATCTTGGAGGTCTCTTCCAACCTGGTTGATTCTATGATTCTATGATCTAGGAGCTTCCAAGGAGATGAACACCTCCTAGAAGGCAGATAGCAAGGGATATATTGAAGTGGAAGGTATCTAGGGATGATGTGAAGGATGTTTTGGAATAAAAATATCAAGAAGCTTCAGGCAATAGAAAAAGCAGAATTTTAGCTTCAGGAGGAATGAAGCAGAGGTTGGTAGAAGTTTGTTGTTTTGTTTTGCTTTGTTTTTTTTTAAAGGAGCTTTGTAGATGAATGGTTAATAAAGAGAAAGAGCCATTGACAGAAAGATGGTATGGAAAATATGGGGAGTTTGAGGAAGAAATTCCAACGAGTCAATATTAGGTGGGACTTTTTTCACTTCAAAAGGCTGGCTATCTACTCAAGAGAGATGCTCAAGGCACACAAGATGTGGATGAAGAATTTGACTGGGCCTTAAGAAAGATCAGAAACTAAACCAAAAGTACAGTAAGTGGAGAGAAGAAAATGAGTGTTGACAGTAAGGGATATAAAGACTAACTGCACCCATTGCTAACAGCAGAGCCAGCATTAATGAATCTAAGCATCCCAAAAAAGCAAATCATTAATTGGGGGCAATATGCAGTGAAATCATATTTAACAGTAGTTAAAATCACATGCTTTCTCAGGGTGAACAGCCATGAGTTTCAGAGTTTCAACTTCCAGAGGTTTGCTATATTCTACTTTTTTTCATATGCTGCACACCTGCAGGCTAAGTGTGTGCAGCACATTCTTCTGCAGGCTGCACACCCCCAGCTCCCTCAGCTGCTCCTCACAGGGCTCCAGGACCCTCACCAGCCTCATTGCCTTTCTCTGGACATCTTCCAGTACCTCAACACCTCTCTTGAAGTGAGGAGTCCAGAACTGGACACAGCACTCAAAGTGTGGCCTGAGCAGTGCTGAGTACAGGCGATTCTGTGAGTCTGTGACATCAGTGCCCATGGTGGGGAGGTTGAAATTGATCTGAGGTCTCTTCCAACCTAAACCATTCTATGATTCAATGAGATAGGCTTGCATGCAGTACCTGCTAATACATCTCTCCCACTACTGGCAAAAGCAACCACAAATACGAACCACCCTAAACCTGCCTCTTGCAGCTAGAAGCAGCCTATGATATGGTTGCATTTCTCAGCCACAAGTGCACAGTGTTGGGTCATGATGCACTTCTTGTCACCCAACACCCCCCAGTTCCTTCTCCCCAGGATTGCTCTCTATCCATTTTCCTCCAAGCTGTATTTGCCCTTGAGATTGCTCCAATCTATGTGCATAACCTTGAACTTGGCTCTGCTGAAGTCCATGAGGTTTGCCCCAGCCCACCTCTCAAGCCTGATCAGGTCCCTCTGGATGACATCCCTTTCTTCTAGAGTGTCAATTGTCTTTCTGCCAGCCTTGATTTGAGGGGAGCTGCCTATGCTTCACCCAGCAGAGAAAGATGGTTTTCTTCCCTGCATCAGGCACAGACCATCAAAAAGCTTTTGTGTATCTGTCTCGTGACAACATTTCATCTTAATAGAATCTGCTCACAGCAGCTACTGCAGAAAATTGCTCTCAGTTTGCTGGCACTATGGGAGACCATCATTACTGACAAGATTGAGAAACCCATCAGTGACAATCCAGGACTCAATCTAACTGTGCCACCCAATTGCTGCACTTTTTGTTTTATTAGGGATATTTTCTTGCATCTCTTTAATTCTTATTCACATCCATCGGTCCTTGACTCACACTGGGATTCAGTGCAACAAAGGCTTCAGTTCAGCTGAATTCCATCTCAGAAATCATCAAAAAGAAAGATGTATGTAGTAGTTTTTAGAAAACCTTGTGACAGCCACCAATTCAAGTGAGGAGATGTAAGCTCTTCTTCAACAGCATTACAAAGGCATCCACCTGTTTCCTTCACAAAGAAATCACACAGGGCAGCCTATTTCATACCACGTTGTGATGACATAAGTCACTCTCTCTGTGGATGTTCTCAAAACCCAGTTACTACCTGTGCCAGAAAATTTGTTTCAATAGGTGTACTTCATAGAATCATAGAATCAACCAGGTTGGAAGAGATCTCCAGGATCATCCAGTCCAACCTAGCACCCAGCCCTAGCCAATCAACCAGACCATGGCACCAAGAGCCTCAGCCAGGCTTCTCTTGAACACCACCAGGGAAGGTGACTCCACCACCTCCCTGAGCAGCCCGTTCCAATGCCAATCACTCTCTCTGGGAAGAACTTCCTCCCAGCATCCAGCCTATCCTTCCCCTGGCACAACTTGAGACTGTGTCTCCTTGTTCTATTGCTGGTTGCCTGGCAGAAGAGCCCAACCCCCACCTGGCTACAGCCTCCCTTCAGGTATTTGATTGATTGAAACTCATCTATCGCACAGTAGTTCTTTACAGAAATAAGTTCACCTTTAAGTCCCATGATCCATGCAGATGAGATTAAAGCCATCCTGCTCTTAAAAAAGATTCAAATGGAGTACAGCACTATTCTTTTGAAAGTATATGATCTGCTGAGGTTTCAAACATCATACAACAAACACTAGAAAGCAAGAACCAAAGAATCATAGGTCTAGTTTTGGCTTTCCTGTTCTTGAGAATGGTACCTATATACCTGCAAGGGAGAGAGACACTAAAATCCTGGAACAAGACAAGATCACAGTATCATCAAGGTTGGAAGAGACCTCACAGATCATCAAGTCCAACCCTTCACCACAGAGCTCAAGGCTAGACCATGGCACCAAGTGCCACGTCCAATCCTGCCTTGAACAGCTCC
This sequence comes from Pogoniulus pusillus, assembly GCF_015220805.1. NCBI lineage: Eukaryota > Metazoa > Chordata > Aves > Piciformes > Lybiidae > Pogoniulus > Pogoniulus pusillus. Next base: position 5,482,945 of record NC_087281.1, on the reverse strand, counting down.
AGGGACGGCGACTCCACCACCTCCCCGGGCAGCCCATTCCAGTGTCCAATGACTCTCTCAGTGAAGAACTTTCTCCTCACCTCCAGCCTAAATCTCCCCAGGCACAGCCTGAGGCTGTGTCCTCTTGTTCTGGTGCTGGCCACCTGAGAGAAGAGAGCAACCTCCTCCTGGCCACAACCATCCCTCAGGTAGTTGTAGACAGCAATAAGGTCACCCCTGAGCCTCCTCTTCTCCAGGCTAACCAATCCCAGCTCCCTCAGCCTCTCCTCATAGGGCTGTGCTCAAGGCCTCTCCCCAGCCTCATCGCCCTTCTCTGGACACGCTCAAGCATCTCAATGTCCCTCCTAAACTGGGGGCCCAGAACTGAACACAGGACTCAAGGTGTGGTCTAACCAGTGCAGAGTAGAGGGGCAGAATGACCTCCCTGCTCCTGCTGACCACACCATTCCTGATGCAGGCCAGGATGCCAGAGGTCCCTTCTCACCCCTACCAGTCTGTGATTGTGTGATGGCATACCACACAAAGGTTCATGCTGTCTTCAGCTGAAGTTGATGCCCCTGTCACTCCTGCACTGCACAAGTTCTCTGATCTCCATCTGCAGCCCCAGTCTCTTGTTTCATGTAACTCCACTATTTCATACTAAGGCAAATGCTTACAGCTACCTTCTCCCAAAGCAGACTTTGTTAAATCTGTGAGCAGAATCTCATCTGCAGGAAAAAAAAATCATTTTCTTTTGCTAATCTTCAATCTGTGTTTGGAATTTCCCACCCAAAAATACCTCCCTGAGTCTCACTTACAAGGAGCAGAGTGTCCTAGCTTTTGATTTTCATTAGTTACTGAAAAACAAGCTCTTGAAATACACTCAGAACAACTTGTTTCCAAATTTGGTGCAGATGCTCAAGTCACAGTATCACAGTATCATCAGGGTTGGAAGAGACCTCACAGATCATCAAGTCCAACCCTTTACCACAGAGCTCAAGGCTAGACCATGGCACCCTGAGTATCCATTTTTAAGAATGAAGTCTGAGGGTTTTTTGTAGGTTTGTTGCTTGGGTTTTTGTAGTGTTTGTATATGCAGGCACAGAAAAGAGGTCAGGGGAAAAGTACCTCACTGCAGGAGGGTGCTGAAGATAGCTCACAGGAATTTTGATGGTATTAAACAAGAAATAAAATTTAAATGATCTAGCTGGCTGCCTTTTGTAGCCTAAAGCTGGTTCCATCCCAAGTGAAGTCATCACAGCCTAGCTTCATTATGGATACTGTATTAAGCCACCATGTCATTAAGTAAGCAGAGTGAATTAGGTCAATGCTAAGAAGGAATTCCTCTCTCTTTCATCATTACATTAACACAGTTGCAAAGAGATACCAGACAGACCATAGTCCAAAGCCAGCATTGGCAAATGCAAAAGCAACCCAGCAAGACACAACCAAACTTCCATCTGGGAAAGCAATACTGCACAAATGGAAAAACACATCTGTGTGCTAGGCTGTGCTGACTTCTTCTGAACTATAGAGAATCACAGAATCAGTCAGGGTCATAAGGGACCACAAGGATCAGCCAGTTTCAACTCCCCTGCCATGCCCAGGGACACCCTACCCTAGAGCAGGCTGCCCACAGCCTCAGCCAGCCTGGCCTTAAACACCTCCAGCCATGGGGCCTCAACCACCTCCCTGGGCAACCCATTCCAGGCTCTCACCACTCTCATGATCAACAACTTCCTCCTCACTGCCACTCTAACTCTCCCCACCTCCAGCTTTGCTCCATTCCCCCCAGTCCTGTCACTCCCTGAGAGCCTAAAAAGTCCCTCCCCAGCTTTTTTGTAGGCCCCCTTCAGATCCTGGAAGGCCACAAGAAGGTCACCTGGGAGCCTCCTCTTCTCCTGACTGCACAGCCCCAACTCTTTCAGTCTGTGCTCACAGCAGAGCTGCTGCAGCCCTCTGAGCATCCTCCTGGCCCTTCTCTGGACACACTCCAGCATCTCCACATCCCTCTTGTCACAGGGGCTCCAGAACTGGATGCAGTACTCCAGGTGGGGTCTCACCAGAGGGGGAGAATCACCTCCCTGGCCCTGCTGGCCACACTTCTGATGAAGCCCAGGCTCTGGTTGGTTTTCTGGGCTGCAAGTGCACACTGCATAGCCCACATAATGCATAGCCTACGTAATAGCCTACTATTATTGTAGACTATAGTTTGCCACTTGCCACTCCAATGTCCTAGGAACCATTCACAGTAACTCAGAGAAGCCCAAGCAGCAGGTTAAAGGGCTCATAGCTTGGTCTTCCTCTTCATTGGACTATACCAATGGAAAAAACACCAATTCATGAACGTTTAAATGACAGAGGTAGCAGAGGATGCATTTCTGACTTTCTACAGGAGCAAAGCAGGCTGGGCAGCTCTCCAAGATGTTACATGCCATTCAGTTCTGCTGCTGACCTAGTTTAAAAACTGAACTTTGTTCTCAGAGAGTGACTGAGGAAACAGTGTGGTACTGCATTTTCCTCCATAGCTCAGATCTCATCAGGAAATGTTCAGTTGCTGCATCAGTAAGTTTTTCAAAAAGCTTCTGCATAGAGCAGCTCTAACACTGGATTATTTCCAGTCTACTTTTTTTGGTTCCTTTGTTGAATTACAGGGCATGGATTTTTCAAACAAAGCCCTCATGGCCTGCCACTAATCCTTTTTTTGGGGTAAGCAAATCAGCAAGTCTTTTTATCATTGGGGTTGATACAGTCACTCCTAGCAGAGCATCACAAACTATGTGCCAGTTTCATGACTATTGGACTCATGAGAGATGTTGAGATAATAGAATGTGTCCAGAGAAAGGTGACAAAGCCGGGGAGGGGCCTGGAGCACAGCCCTGTGAGGAGAGGCTGAGGGAGCTGGGGGTGTGCAGCCTGCAGAAGAGGAAGCTCAGGGCAGACCTCATTGCTGTCTACAATTACCTGAAGGGAGGCTGTAGGCAGGTGGGGGTAGGGCTCTTCTGCCAGGCAAGCAGCAACAGAACAAGGGGACACAGCCTCAAGCTGTGCCAGGGGAGGTCTAGGCTGGATGCTAGGAGGAAATTGTTGTCAGAGAGAGTGATTGGCATTGGAATGGGCTGCCCAGGGAGGTGGTGGAGTCGCCATCCCTGGAGGTGTTCAAGAAAAGACTGGCTGAGGCACTTAGTGCCATGGTCTAGTTGACTGGACAGGGCTGGGTGCTAGGTTGGACTGGATGATCTGGGAAGTCTCTTCCAACCTGGTTGATTCAATGATTCAATTGAATCCTAGCCTTCTGTCTCAAACAGAAAGGAGTCTCTTGAGTCCATCTGGTGGGCAAGAAGTATACTGACTGCAAGAACTTCTCTCCCAGTTCGACTGAGTTTAATCATAGAATCAAACAGGTTGGAAGAGACCTCCAAGATCATCCAGTCCAACCTAGCACTGTGTTGTTGCTAGTTATTTGGTCTAGATCCAGTTATTCCTTTGTACAATGTTTTCATGACCCTTGTGAAGAACCTAATTATTATTAAAAATGACTAGGTGGGTGGTGAGAGAATCCTAAATATCAAAACTAATAAACAATATTAGTTTGGAAAAGTTCTATCTCACACTATTTAATACCCCCCATTACAGGCACTCATGTGGCTCTGCTCTTACACATCAACCAAGCTTTGTCCTCAGCTCTGATAAGATGGAAGGGAGACAGGCATTCAGTCTATCTTCACTACTTATGCCAGGTTAACTACACTATGTCACCCAAAGAATCCCTCCCCAAGCACTTGCATTTGTTTCCACTCCTTCCCTTGAATCAGCATGTAATTTTTGCAAAGGTACTGAATCTCCTGGGAGAAAAAGAAGCTAACAAAAAAAACCCAACACCAAACTCCCCAAACAGACAGAACCTCAAAAACCCTAAACAAACAACAATGGAAACCAAAACATAATAGTAACTCTGGTGCACAGAAAAGTTGGAGGAAGAGGATCAACTAAAGCAAGTGCATTTTCTATCTGGTTTGTGTAAAATCCCTGCATAGTCCAGGAAGCAAGGAGTAGGACCAATGTAAAGATGTGCAGGCAGATGCCCAGGACAGCCTATGCTTGCAAAACAGCATCTTTGTCTGTGTTGTGGTGTCAGCACTTTACTGAACTCCCAGGCCAATCCTAAAAAGGGATGTTCCCTTTATTCTCTGCACTCTCTGATTAGTCTTTCTCCTCTCCATCCCTCCAGTCAGCCTCAGAGCTTGCACAAATACACACAGATTTTGAAGGAGGAAGAGAGATTTTCACTATATCAAGTCATGAATCATTCACCTAAACAGAAGTCATTGCTGCTACATCAGGTTATTTGTGATTTACTTGAAAGATGATGGAGACCTACAGGCACTTAAATAAGAAATAATACATACAGTTTGATATTCTTAGTTCCTGTAGTGAACCACTACAAAAATAGGATTTACAATCAATGTCTTCACATCTCAAGAGAGGGCTGTGCCTTGTCCTGCTGATTACTACTGAATAAAGTTACTCAGATCCTGAAACCATGCATAAAACCCAATACAGTTGCTTTAGTAAGTCTGAAGCTCTATTGTAAAACCATGAGATGCATTTCCCTACAGTCATTGTGAATATACTTGAAAAGAAAAGTCTGCTTTTCATGATAGAGTATTCTGTGCCAGAAACAAGGAGGAAGATGACAATTGCTATCAGACTGGAATGCCCACAATCAAGCACACATTAGAAGCTCAAAGGTAGCCTATATGCAGGCATACATGTGTATTTCTTACATTGTACATACTCAGAGGGTGAATTTTGTATATCAACTCTGAATTCTTTGAAGACTTTAAAACATACCCTTACAGTAACTGTATGACCTTGTAGATCTGTTCTGTTTTACATTACAGTCATTTGCTACTGAATATCAGACTGAGTGAAAGAGTCATCTCAGATACTGCAATTTTAGAGCATTTTAGAGCAGAAGTAAACCCTCTCACTAAGGGAACATGAATAAGCGACACTGCAGTGTAGCTCCTTTATCTTCTTCATCAGGGCTTTTCTCAATCACTTGTGTACTTGCACAGGTTTTTAAATAAGCTGCTATAAAAACATGGAAACAACCTGGTGAGTCCTCTCTTACATCATAGAATGCCCTGGGTCGTAAGGAACCTTTAAAGGTTGTCCTGCAGAGACATCCTCAACCAGATCAGGCTGCCCATTGTGCTAGTTTGAAGCAGGGTAGAATGTTTTGGTGAGAGAAAGTAGATCATAGGCTATGAAAGGAAAACATTGGTGATGTCTCCTTCCCTCACAGTCTCGCTGAGATGTATGGGAACAAGAAGGAAATCATTAGATAACACTTTCTCCATTTTGTTTTCACTTTCTGGCTGGCTTCTGGACTGAGCTACATCTCCCTAACCTCACTGCCACTAACCTTGCTTCTTAACCTCTTGGCAGAACCTTTTTTTCTTCCTAGGATTTGGGGTAAGGTTGAGAGGGGCAGGGGGAAGGTGCAGGGGTGGTTGAGAGCCCCTCCTGGGCACTCAGGTTTCTGGGAGGGCTGTTGTGCTTCTGTATTGTTTTTACCTTGTATATATTGTAAATAACTGCTTGTCTATTGTGCTAGCTGTAAATAAATAGCTTCATTTATATTCCCAGAGCCCATCTGAGTTAGCTGGGGTACCTTCTAAAGTGTGTGTGGGGGGGTAAAAGCCAAACCACCACACCCAGAAACACATCCAGCCTGACCTTGAATGCTTCCAGGGATGACTTGAATGTTCCCGAGGATGGGGCCTCCACCACTTCCCTGAGCAATTTGTTCCAAACTTCCACCACCCTCACAGTAAAGAACTTCTTCCTAATATCCAATCTAAACCTACCCTGCTCTAGCTTAAAGCCATTGCCCCTTGACCTCTTGCTGTATGCCCTTGTAAATAGCCCCTCCCTGGCTTTCTTTTAGGCCCCCTTCAGGTACTCTAAGGCTGCTCTGAGATCTCACCAGAGCCTTCTCTTCTCCAGGCTGAATATCTCTCCCATCCTGTCTTTGAAGAGGAGCTCAAGCCCTCTGATCACTTTGTGGCCCTCTTCTGGACCTGCTCCTTCAGGTCCATATCCTTCTTCTATTAAGGCCATCAGAGCTGGACACATTACTCCAGGTGAGGTCTCAACAGAGCAGCAGAGTGGTAGAATGACCTCTCTTCATCTGCTCTGCATTGGAGAGTTATCAGACTAAAAAAGAGCCAAGGAAAATACACTAACAAAGTGTAGAAACATAGAATCAACCAGGTTGGAAGAGACCTCCAAGCTCATCCACTCCAACTTAGCACCCAGCCCTAGCCAGTCGATCAGATCATGGCACTAAGTGCATCATCCAACTTTTTGTTGAACATCTCCAGGGACAATGACTCCACCACCTCCCTGGGCAGCCCATTCCAATGCCAATCACTCTCTCTGCCAACAACTTCCCCCTAACATCCAGCCTAGACCTCCCCTGGCACAACTTGAGACTGTGTCCCCTTGTTCTGTTGCTGGTCACCTGGCAGCAGAGCCCAACCCCACCTGGCTACAGCCTCCCTTCAGGGAGTTGTAGACAGCAATGAGCTCTGCCCTGAGCCTCCTCTTCTGCAGGCTGCACACCCCCAGCTCCCTCAGCCTCTCCTCACAGGGCTGTGCTCCAGGCCCCTAACCAGCTTTGTTGCCCTTCTCTGGACATGTTCCAGTACCTCAACATCTCTCTCGAATTAAGGAGCCCAGAACTGGACACAGGACTCAAGGTGTGGCCTGACCAGTGCTGAGTACAAGAGAAGAATAACATACATAACTTGAAAAAGGAAACAAATGCAGGGAAATCAACAAGCACCCAAAAAGCCAAACCAGAATCCCATTCTCTCCATTAGAAGGTATCAGCAGAACATCAGCAATATACAAAGCTTGCATCATTGCCTTAAGCACGTATCACATTCAGAGCAAAGGGAATTAAGGTACTTGTTCTGTATTGTCTGAACAGTATCTTGGGACATGGGTTTTTAACAGTGGAGAAATCTACTAGTGGCAGGGGACACCAGTTAAAACAATGTCATTTTCAATTAGTTATTTGGTCAGCTCCTACACTACACACTACAATCACTTCTATAAATTATGAAAGTGGGATGTGAAAGGGGAGGGGGAAGAAGTCATCAGGCTCCCAAGTGGCAAGGTGTGGGAGGGAGGACACACCGGTGTGGGAGCCATGGGGCACTAGTAAGGGCTGTCAGGCTGCTGCCTTGAAGCATGCTGGTTTCAAAATAATGCAGTCTGGCAGAGATGAGTCTGATCCCCTTCAGGTAGCTGCTGCCAATAGGAAAACACCAGGTAGTAGTGATGACCTGAAGGGTAGAGATAGGTTAATAGCTGCAGAGGTGCCTGAGCATGGATAAGTGGGATCTGGCCCTACAGACTGAGAAAAGAGTTCCCAAAGATCAGGCTAAGGGAAAATCAGTCACAAGTCAGCTCCAATAAAGGCTCAGCTGAAATGCCTCTACACTAACACAAGGAGCATGGGGAGCAAACAGGAAGAACTGCAAACATCTGCAAGCCCACAGGGTTCTGATGTCATTGGCATTACTGACACATGGTGGGGTGGAGCTCACGACTGGAGCTTGGGGACAGATGGTTACAGACTCTTCAGGAGGGGCAGGCAGGGGACGAGGGGAGAAGGTGATGCCCTCTACACCAGGGATAAACTGGAGTCCATGGAGCTCCACTGGGCATGTGCAATGCAAAACCAGAGAGCTTGTGGGTAAAGGTTACAGGGATGGCAGGGGGAGGTGACATCATAGTAGAGTCGGCTACAGAGCTCCTGATCAGGAAGGCAAAGCAGATGAGGCCTTTACAAACAAATGGGAGAAGCTTCATGCTCGTAGGTTCTGGTCCTCATGGATGACTTCAACCACCCTAACATCTGTTGTAATGACAACACAGCAGAGCACCAGCAATCTGAGAGGTTCCTGGGATGCACTGGTGATAACTTCCTTCTCCAAGTGGTAGAGGAACCCACAAGAACAGCTGCTATGCTGGACCTAGTCCTCACCAAGAGGAGGGGCAGGTGAGTGAAGTGAAGCTGAAGGGTAGCCTTGGCTGCAGTGACCATGAATGGTAGAGTTTAAAATCCTCAAGGCATCAAGGAGAGTGCATAGCAAACTCACTGCTCTGAATTTCAGAAGAGCAGATTTCAATCTCTTCAGGGACTTCCTCGTCAGCATGCCATGGGAAAAAACTCTGGAAGGAAGGCAGGCCCAGGAAAGCTGCTCAGTGTTCAAGGATCACTTCCTCCAGGCCCAGAAGCAATGCATCCCAAATAAAGAGAAAGGCAGGTAAGAATGCCAGGAGGCCTGCAGGGGTGAATAGAGAGCTCCTGGACACACTCAGGTGCAAGAAGAAAGCCTACAGAGAGTGGAAGCAAGGACAGGGAACCAGGGACAAACATAAATAAAATTGTTCATGCAAGCAAAGCTCAGCTTAAGAAAGCTAAAGCACAGCTGGAATTGAATCTGGCTAGGGACAGTAAGGGGAACAAGAACTTCTTCAGGTGTATTAGTGAGAAAAGGAGGACTAGGGAGAATGTGGGACCCTTCCAGAAGGGAAATGGAAAGCTGGAAACAAAGGATATAGATAAGACTGAGGAGCTCAATGACTTCTTTGCCTCAGTCTTCAACAGCAAGGTCTCCAACCACAATGTCCAAATCCCAGAGGGCAAAAGTAAGGACTGGGAGAAGGAAGATCTGCCCACTGTAACTGAAGATCATGTTGGTGAGCACCTAAGGAATCTGAAGATGCACAAGTCCATGGGGCCTGGTGAGATCCACCCATGGGTTCTGAGGGCACTGGCAGATGAAGTTGCTAAACCACTACCTATCATATTTGTATTTCAAGATTTGGGCACGTCTGCTTCTGAACCAGACTCACATTACAGCCACACTCAAGCAGTATTACCTTATTTCTTTAAATAAATTCATCCATGATGCCACCTTTTCTAACTTGGATGCAAAATCCCAACAGAAAAAGGGGCTGTTTATGTATCTATGCAGGTATATGAGAAGTACAATTGATTGTTCTTTAGATCTTCATAACACATAACATCCAGCAATCACATTCAGATGAGCAGCAAAACCTGGCTTGAAACAGAAACTGTATTCACTTTCTGTTGCCTCTTTATCCAAAGTCCAAATCACAAACTGAATATTTTTTTGAGCTTTGAAAGATTTAGCAGGTTTTTTTTTTTTCTTTCTCATCAGCATTTTCTTTTTCTGTGATCTCCAGATCACAAGAACATCAGACAAAATGCAGCTCCTCTGTTAAACTGATGAAAAGCAGTGAAGTTTCTTTTCATTTGTACAGAACTGGTTTGTGGAGTCTGGTGAGCGACAGAACAATCCTCTCAATTTCTGCAAACTCAGTCAAATTGTCTGAGACTCTTCCAGAGGTAGTACTAGGAAAGGCAATGCTTGCAGTCTAGCAAGTGCCACTTTTGTTAGCTAACAGCTTCATACAAAACCAACCAAACCTGCTTAATACAAAGCTACAGGTCAAACCACTAGCTACTTTCCCTATAATAGAACAGCTTATTCCAGAGACATAAGCAGGCTTTTGAATACATAACATAGCCATTGCAAAGACAGGTCGTGGCTCCCTGTGACAGCTTGGGAGTTACCCACTCCCCCTCTCTTATGAAATCACCCAGACTAGGCTCAGCCAAGCTGGAAATTAAGGAAGGAGGCTTTGTATTCACAGCTTAGCACAATAGACAAGCAGGTAGTTACAATCCATACAGCTACAGAAAGACAAGTTAAAGGTAATACAGAAACACAGCAGCCCTCCCAGAAACCAGAGTCCCCAGGAGGGACTCCCAACCACTCTTCCACCTCCTTTCCACCCCTCTGCCTTATCCCAGAGTTTGCCCTACATGCAAGGCGAGGTTGGAGGGTCAGCAAGGGGGATTAGAATGCAGAAGGATTAGTTACACAGAAGCAGCCTAGGGAGAAACGCAGACTCTGACAAAGACCCACACACACACTTACTCTCCTGCTCTGTCTTATCTATGTTTGTGTTCCTGTTCTCACTCATCTCAGCAAGCCTATGAGTGCAGCAGACATCAGCATTGTTTCCTTTTCACAGCCTATCATCTAATTCTTCTCACCAAAATATTCCAGTTCGCCACAAACTAGCACACTTCCTTAATAGAATCAGGCAGGGTTGGAAGGGACCACAAGGATCAGCCAGTTCCAAGCCCCCTGACATGGGCAGGGACACCCTACCCTAGAGCAGGCTGCCCACAGCCTCAGCCAGCCTGGCCTTAAACACCTCCAGCCATGGGGCCTCAACCACCTCCCTGGGCAACCCATTCCAGCCTCTCACCACTCTCATGCTCAACAACTTCCTTCCTCACGTCCAGTCTGACTCTCCCCACCTCCAGCTTTGCTCCATTTCCCCTAGTCCTGTCACTCCCTAACAGCCTGAAAAGTCCATCTCCAGCTTTTTTGTAGGCCCCTTTCAGATACTGAAAGGCATCAATACATTTGAGCTATTTTGAATCTGCTGGTTCCTGCCTCAAGTAAATACTGTAGTACAGTTGAACAGTTCCTAGAGGTGCCAGCTGGGAAACCACTCCTTCATGTCTTAAAATACCTCTGACAGAGGGCCACATCAGATGCATGTGGGATACAAGATACACTCAATATGCTTCAGGCAGTAACAAAGTGTGTGACTTAACTATGTCCCAAAACAGAGATTCACCAAAGCAAAGTTGTGAAGCTTTGAGATGTAACTGTAACATAGAATCATAGAACCAACCAGGTTGGAAGAGAACTCCAAGATCATCCAGTCCAACCTAGCACCCAGCCCTGTCCAGTCAACCAGACCATGGCACTAAGTGCCCCAGCCAGGCTTTGTTTGAACACCTCCAGGGATGGCAACTCCATCACCTCCCTGAGCAGCTCCTTCCAATGCCAACCACTCTCCGGCAACGACTTCTTCCTAAAAGCCAGCCTAGACCTCCCCTGGCACAACTTGAGGCTTTACCTCCTTGTTCTGGTGCTGTTTGCCTGGCAGAAGTGACCAACCCCACCTGGCTACAGCTTCCCTTAGTCAGTAATCTTTCCAGAGTCTCATTTTAGAGCAGTTGCTGCAACCTCTAAAACACATTCCTCGGTGAGAGCAAACAGCAGAATACTCCAAGAGCATAGTGTGATCCTGTGTACAGATAAGGGGGATAAGGCAACACCTCCTATAGAATCATTATTCTTCTACTCCACAGGCCTACAATTGTAGCTGTCTGCTGAATCAGAAACCACACTGTAATTTAAATGACTAACTGTTCACACAGTATAGCTCATTAGTGAATGAGCAAAGCCAAACTCAATCCAACTTACTCTGTTTCCTTAATTAGTGCAAAATCTGCTCTCTCACTGCTACAATCTATATTAATGAGATATATTTCATTCATCTACTCATTCATTATAAGATTTTTATTTCAAAAAGTGCATTCTGAAAGGCAGATTTGGGGTTATTGTTGTTTTCACAGCTCAGTTTTTTGATCATCTGATAGTGAGGGAACACAGCAGGAGATGCCTTGTATCAGAGAGGTAACAAGGGACTTAGCAAATCAGAGGATTATCTGTAGTTAGTTGTGCTATCAATAATACAACAAGAGTTCCTGAGAAGAAAGCAGTTTGTCTGGGGCATGGAGCACAGTAGGAGCATCATGTCTTTCTTTAAAGGTGACCTGAAAAGAATGTTGTGATAGTGCTGAGCTGTTCACCATGGGGTCTGTTCATTTTGCAGAAGAAAGCTTCTCACGCTCAACAATTACTCCAAAATGCTGTTCAGAAAGTCCTTGTTTGAGAATACCTACAGGAAGTGCATCCCATTACCCAAAGAGAGGTCAGTCAACAAGCACAGTAACTGTGAGGTAGGCTGAAGATGAGCCAGCAGTGTGCCCAGGTGGCCAAGAGAGCCAATGGCATCCTGGCCTGCATCAGGAACAGTGTGGCCAATATGACAAGGGAGGTTATTCTGCCCCTGTACTCAGCACTGCTCAGGCCACACCTTGAGTGCTGTGTCCAGTTCTGGGCCCCTCAATTCAAGAGAGATGTTGAGATACTGGAAGGTGTCCAGAGAAGGGTGATGAAGCTGGTGAGGGGCCTGGAACACAGCCCTGTGAGGAGAGGCTGAGGTAGCTGGGGTTGTTTAGCCTGGAGAAGAGGAGGCTCAGGGCTGACCTCATTGCTGTCTACAACTCCCTGAAGGGAGGCTGTATCCAGGTGAGGTTGGTCTCTTCTGCCAGGCAAGCAGCAACAGAAGAAGGGGACACAGTCTCAAGTTGTGCTGGGGGAAGTATAGGCTGGATGTTAGGAGGAAGTTGTTGCCAGAGAGAGTGATTGGCATTGGAATGGGCTGCCCAGGGAGGTGGTGGAGTCACTGTCTCTGGAGGTGTTCAAGAAGAGAATGGATGAGGCTCTTAGTGCCATGGTCTGGTTGATTGGCTTGGGCTGAGTGCTAGGTTGGACTGGATGATCTTGGAGTTCTCTTCCAACCTGGCTGATTCCATGATAAGTTCACACACTGATAGCAGACAACAGTTACCAAGGAACAGTATCAATAACCTTTTGCTATGCCCTTTAGTCCCAGGTGAGAGGCAATGGCTTTAGACTAAACCAAGGTAAATTTAGTCTAGATGTAAGGAAGGAATGTTTTACAATGAGGGGGGTGAACCACTGGAACTGGTTGCCCAGTGAGGTGGTAAATGCCCCACCCATGGAAACATTCAAAGTCAGGCTGGACAAGGATCCGAGCAACCTGATTGAGTTGAAGATGTCCCTGCTCATTGCAGGGGGGTTGGATGAGATGACCTTTAGAGGTCCTTTCCAACTCAAACTATTCTATGATTCCATCATTCAATTTTTATTTCTTTTTCAGGAAAAAAAAACCCAAAGATAGAAATAGATCAAATCTCTTCCAACCTGGTTGATTTTATGATTCTATGAAATATAGATCAAAGAAGACGAAAAATATAGATCAAATCTCATGGGGCAGGAGGGTTCACATTCACCACCATACTTCAAACTACAACCAGCTCAGACCATTGAATAACTGGGCCAATAGTTGTGTACAGGCAGATGTTAGGTTGTGGTTAAGTTGTATTGATGACTTTAAGGTGTTTTCCAACTGGGTGATTCTATGACTGTGATAGATGTAGTTCAGCTATCAGAGTTAGGCTCAGCAGATGGTTCAATTACACAGTCCACATCCCTTTAACTTCATTCTCTCTTGCCTTTGCACCATATGCCCTTTACACCCTTTCCCCTGCTCTTTGGCAGGGAGATCATCTTTTCATAAACATATGTACACCATATGGGCTTTGGAGCACCATTCTCAGTGCATCTCAGGGATGTCACTGAGCTTTGTAAGCCAATGGCAGCTATCTCGATTGTATCAGCTATATGAGATATCTCAACTATATTACCTCCAAAAACATCTCATTCATCTTTTTCAACTATGCTATTTGACTCCAGCTGATGTAATAAGATGACAGTAGCTTCTCTAGATAAAGAATACAGTAAACTACATAAATAACTACAATACATCAATCTTAATTTGCTATCCAGTTCTCTGTTAGTTTAAATTCATACTAATCTCTTCTTCAGATAAGGGTAAATATCTTTATCATTTCAGCCTTTAATTTGTTCAATATTCTACTATCTTCTTCCCTTCAATGGGAATGAAAATGTGATTACCATCTTTAACATACATATGCATGTAAAAAGAAATCCTCTCTTGCTGGTGTGGGGAGATTGCCTAAATGGCAGCTAAGCCACATTATGTCCCCAGTTGATGTTTGCACAGCCTAAATTTAGAGTCACAGAATCAATCAAGCAGGTTGCAAGAGACCTCCAAGATCATCCAGTCCAAGCTAGCACTCAGCCCTAGCCAATGAACCAGACCATGGCACTAAGTGCCTCAGCCAGGCTTTCCTTGAACACCTCCAGGGACAGCAACTCCACCACCTCCCTGGGCAGCCCATTCCAATGCCAATCACTCTCTCTGCCAACAACTTCCTCCTAACATCCAGCCTAGACCTGCCCTGGCACAACTTGAGACTGTGTCCCCTTGTTCTGTTGCTGCTTGCCTGGCAGAAGAGATCAACCCCACCTGGCTGCAGCCTCCCTTCAGGGAGTTGCAAACAGCAATGAGGTCAGCCCTGAGCCTCCTCTTCTGCAGGCTGCACACCCCCAGCTCCCTCAGCCTCTCCTCACAGGGCTGTGCTCCAGGCCCCCCACCAGCCTTGCTGCCCTTCTCTGGACACATTCCAGCACCTCAACATCTCTCTTGAATTGAGGGGCCCAGAACTGGACACAGCACTCAAGATGTGGCCTGACCAGTGCTGAGTACAGGGGAAGAATAACCTCCCTTGTCCTACTGGCCACACTGCTCCTGATACAATTTCATATTTTATGTATTCCCTTTGGGAGTTTCTAAATTATTTTTGGCTTCATCCTGTTCAGTCCAAGTACTCACGACCCTAACAACCAAGCAGACAGAGTTGACCAGCATGTTGGTCTCTCTATCTACATTAAACATAGATCGACCTTTAATCTGTGCCGGCTTCAGTGGCACTGCAAACCACCCCAAGGTATCTGTTAACAGAGACAGAGTCACACTGCTGCTCTTTGATAAATATTTCATTGCTACAAAATGTAAGAATAAGCACAACATGACTTAACCAGCAGCTACAATGCACATCTTTAACTTCAGGCTTTGGCACAAAATGTCACCTGCCTTTGAAACTGGGCGGGGGGGGGGGGGGGGGGGGGGGGGGGGGGGCGGGAGGAAGGATGGACACATAGAATCATAGAATCATAGAATCAGCCAGGTTGGAAGAGACCTCCAAGATCATCCAGTCCAACCTAGCACCCAGCCCTAGCCAATCAACTAGACCATGGCACTAAGTGCCTCATCCAGGCTTTTCTTGAAGACCCCCAGGGACGGTGCCTCCACCACCTCCCTGGGCAGCCCATTCCAATGGGAAATCACTCTCTCTGCCAACAACTTCCTCCTAACATCCAGCCTAGACCTGCCCTGGCACAACTTGAGACTGTGTCCCCTTGTTCTATTGCTGGTTGCCTGGGAGAAGAGGCCACCCCCCACCTGGCTGTCTGATGAGAGCATTCCCCTCCTAGAATGTGTCCCTCTGCACCAAGGTCATTCAGTTATGAAGATGTTTTTCCTCTGTGCCATTATGATTTATGGCTACAAAAACCTTTTCAAATTAAGATTTGTTTGATTGTCTGTTTCTATTAAGGGTATCATAACAATAATTTGCCTTTTTTCCAAACCAATGTTCTACACAGCCTAGCATCCAGAGGACATGCACCAGCATGTGACAGTGATTAATTTCTGCTACTGAATTCTTTATTTCCAATAACTAATTTAAGATTGCAATCATTTTTTAATAACTAAAAAGAAAAAAACCCACAAAAAACCAAACCACAGATTCTGAGAGATATTTTTGCTTAGGTAATGGGTAAAACATGCCCATGTTAATGACTGTAAATTATGACTGTATTATATACATTTATCTATGGGGAAGTCTCCTGGAGAATATGGGATAGCATGACAGCATCAACAGCTGATATGTACTGAGGTATAAAATTCATACTATGGAAAAGGAAATATCAAATATTAGAAAATGGCATCCTGGGCTGGCTCAGGAGCAGTGTGGCCAGCGGGACAAGGGAGGTTATTCTGCCCCTGGGCTCAACACTGGTCAGGCCACACCTTGAGTGCTATGTCCAGTTCTGGGCTCATCAATTCAAGAGAGATGCTGAGATACTGGAACGTGTCTGGAGAAAGGCACCAAGGCTGGTGAGGGGCCTGGAGCACAGCCCTGTGAGGAGAGGCTGAGGGAGCTGGGGGTGTGCAGCCTGCAGAAGAGGAGGCTCAGGGCAGACCTCATTGCTGTCTACAACTCCCTGAAGGGAGGCTGTAGCCAGGTGGGGTTGGTCATTTCTGCCAGGCACTCAGCAACAGAACAAGAGGACATAGTCTCAAGTTGTACTGGGGGAGGTCTAGCCTGGATGTTAGGAGGAAGTTTTTGGCAGAGAGAGTGATTGGCATTGGAATGGGCTGCCCAGGGAGGTGGTGGAGTTGCTGTCCCTGGAGGTGTTGAAGCAAAGCCTGGCTGAGGCACTTAGTGCCATGGTCTGGTTGATTGGCTAGGGCTGAGTGCTAGGTTGGACTGGATGATCTTGCAGGTCTCTTCCAACCTGATTGATTCTATGAACACAACACCACAATGAATCATAGAATCAACCAGGTTGGAAGAGTCCTCCAAGATCATCCAGTCTATGAAAATACAATCAAAATCTCTTTTTCTGCTTGGATTTTATCTGAATAATAAAGTTCTAATGGCACCATATATAATTGAAATAAATTATATATAAGGCTGTTGAGAGACTCACTGAATATCAATTCCCACAGGAAACAGCAGAAGCACAATTTGTTCTGAGGTTGTAAAAGCAAATTAGACAAACCACTGGAAAATTGCCTGTGGAGAAGAACAGTGCAGTGGCAGACAGAAGAATGGGTAACGGAATGGAACTTTCCTAACTGCTAAGGATTTCTCAACCTCTGGTCCTTCTTCTGGTCAAAAATAATATTGCTGTCTACAGGGTGGTTGTGGCCAGGGGGAGGTTGCTCTCTTCTCTCAGGTGGCCAGCACCAGAACAAGAGGACACAGCCTCAGGCTGTGCCAGGGGAGATTTAGGCTGGAGGTGAGGAGAAAGTTCTTCACTGAGAGAGTCATTGGACACTGGAATGGGCTGCCCGGGGAGGTGGTGGAGTCGCCGTCCCTGGAGCTGTTCAAGGCAGGATTGGACGTGGCACTTGGTGCCATGGTCTGGCCTTGAGCTCTGTGGTAAAGGGTTGGACTTGATGATCTGTGAGGTCTCTTCCAACCTTGGTGATACTGTGAAAAACCAAGTTGCAAATGCAAACATAAACAGTATGCTAACTTCTATGACACCTATCTATCCTTGCTTCCCCAGGATCCTTTCTGAAAGCAGGGGCCCACAGTAGAAGACAGGGCATTTTCTTGTGTCGTACTATACGTCACACATTTCAAACCAACTCAATGTTCAAAAAACAATGTGGCCAGAGGGTTTCTGCAGCTATGCCCAACTATTCCTGAAAAAGCTGGGTGAAGGTACTCAAGGCAGTGGCAAAACACAGACATAGCACAGATGGATAATTAGACTTCTTATGAGAATCATAGAATCAACCGGGTTGGAAGAGACCTCCAAGCTCATCCAGTCCAACCTAGCACCCAGCCCTAGACAATCAACCAGACCATGGCACTAAGTGCCCCAGCCAGGCTTGTTTTGAACACCTAATAAAGCTACTTACACTGATAACAGACACCTTTTAATGTTTTCTCTCAAGCAAAATCTTTGGGTTGAGAGTGGGCAAAAGTGGATGTCATATGATACAGACCAATCCTTAAAATATGTAAACGTATGCCAGATTTTACTGTTCCTTGTAAGAGTTCATTTGAGAATGGACTTCCATGTTACCATCTTCTCTTCTTGCTCAACTCAGCAATGAAAACACAATGAAGATATGTACTTGTTCCAAGTGGAAGACCTTAACTGGAATGAAAATTCAGGCCTGACAGGTGCCTACAGCTGACAAATGAAGCAGCTATACCAGATATGAGCTAGAAGGAAACACACTCAAAATACCAAATCTCATGAAATCCCTAGAAATTAGACATTTCTGAATCCTTCACTTTCTAGGAAAGCCTAATAAAGATCATAGAATCAGTCAGGGTTGGAAGGGACCACAAGGATCATCTAGTTCCAAACCCCCTGCCATGCCCAGGGACACCCTACCCTAGAGCAGCCTACCCACAGCCTCATTCAGCCTGGCCTTAAACATCTCCAGCCATGGGGCCTCAACCACTTGTCTGGGCAACCCATTCCAGCCTCTCACCACTCTCATGGTGAAGAACTTCCTCCTCATGTCCAGTCTGAACCTCCCCACCTCCAGTTCTGCTCTTTATGTGTACACACACATTCCAATCCAACTTACCACAATCTCCATCATCTTTTGGTTTTGTTTTCCTTAGGAATCATTACAGCTGAGTTGTTCATTAAACTATTTTAATGTAAAATGTGGGAAATTACATTTCCTGCACATTCCATTTATTTTTTTTTTCACACCTATCTTACTAGAAACCTTTCTCCATTCTAACCATGTTATTTTCTTCTCTTATTTTGCTTTGTTATGAAATCCTTTATTGCCCCAACCACCTTTATTTATATACATCAACTGCTACCTTTACTTCTATGCACATCAATTGCTATGCTTGCCATGAAACCATTCTTACTCTATGTCTTTCCTGAACATCCCTTTTCTCTTATCCATCATTTGCATGGCCCAAGTCCTTCCTTCCTTATGTATGTCTCCCTGATGCTCTGAAAATATGATCCCACACTCACATTGTCATGTACCTCCCTTAAGTTTTGAATTGCACTGCATCCAGTTGTGGAGCTCCCAATACAAGAAGGATGTGGAGATGCTGGAGCGTGTACAGAGAAGGGCCACGAGGATGCTCAGAGGGCTGGAGCAGCTCTGCTGTGAGCACAGACTGAAAGAGTTGGGGCTGTGCAGTCTGGAGCAGAGGAGGCTCCCAGGTGACCTTCTTGTGGCCTTCCAGGATCTAAAGAGGGCCTACAAAAAAGTCCCTGGGAAGGGACTTCGTAGGCTGTCAGGGAGTGACAGGACTAGGGGGAAAGAAGCAAACCTGGAGATGGGGAGATTCAGCCTGGACGTGAGGAGGAAGTTCTTGAGCATGAGAGTGATGAGAGGCTGGAATGGGTTGCCCAGGGAGGTGGTTGAGGCCCCATGGCTGGAGGTGTTTAAGGCCAGGCTGGCTGAGGCTGTGGGCAGCCTGCTCTAGGGTAGGGTGTCCCTGGGCATGGCAGGGGGGTTGGAACTGGCTGATCCTTGTGGTCCCTCCCAACCCTGCCTGATTCTGTGATTGCATGAATTAGCTCAGATACAAGCAAACGTCTCTAACGCACTTTAAAATGACCCCTCTATTTCTTGGTTGTACTTACACCTGCCTTTACTATGTGCTAGAATTTAACTCTCTTATACAACTCAGAGGGTGGCTACCTCACCAAAGCAAGAAGTCACCACAGGAATCCCTCAGATATACAGCTCTCCTACCAGAATCAAGAAGAGGAAGGCTGAATGAGCAAGCCCTTATCACACCAGGCAATGCTGGAGCACATTCTGTGATATGCCACGGGGGCACAAGCAATTAAAGCAACAAACAATTCAGTAGGACACAACAGCAAGCAAATAGAGTAGCATACACATTACTCAGCAGGCACTACTGAGCAAGGCACAGAGAAAGTATTTTGGGATGCAGAAAGAAAACCAAAAAGGGACACCCTCTGGCGTACAGAGAAGGATTTCTTTGAATATGAGAGAGTCTTCTTCCATTTGTGGAACACTAATGGGCAAGAGCATGCTCTGTGTTTGTCAGACTTCCAAACTCAAGGGAGAAAAAGAGCTTTCACTTTTGTCACTGCTTTTCATGCACTGATCACTGCTGACATAGCCTGGAAAAGGACACTTTGTGAAGGCAGTGCGCTGCTATATTTTAACTGCTGTTCTTATGTGGCCAAGGAGAATATTTTCCTAAGGACACAACTGAGGATATTTTGAGAACTATTTGAGTAAGATGATGCTGCCCACACAATTCTCATTCCCAGTTCAGAGCCTAAGCAGAGTTTCTTGAGACCAGTTCAGAGAACAAATGATGCGCCCAGAGTTTACCCTGTGGTCTGGCAGAGAGCTCAAACTGGCTTTGTTTACTGGGAGGAGCTTACAACTGTCCTCTAATAGTTTACATATTTCAGTTTCTACAATATCAAGTGAGAATCATCAAAATGTGGGGGGTTTCACAGGTTTTTCAGAGCATGAGTTGTGTCCAGTGTTTCTAGAAGTGCATGCTCATCTGTCACAAATACCTGTGTTTAATCTCCCTTCTTATATACAGTTGAAGAAGAATACATGTTTCTGCTGCTAAATCTTTTAAGCACATGTGAAAGAATCCCTTTCAAATGCTGTAACACAGTGAATGGCTACAAGATGAGATTTAACAAAACTGAGTGCAGGGTTCTAGATTTTGGCCACAACAATCCCATGCAGTGCTACAGGCTGGGGACAGAGTGGCTGAGAGCAACCAGGCAGAAAGACAGCAGTGTCACCCCTGAGCCTGGCCACCTGGGCACACTGCTGGCTCATGCTCAACTACTATCTACCAGTACCTCTAGAATCATAGAATCAACCAGGTTGGAAGAGACCTCCAAGATCATCCAGTCCAACCTAGCACCCAGCCCTAGCCAGTCAACCAGACCATGGCACTAAGTGCCTCATCCAGGCTTTCCTTGAGCACCTCCAGGCACGGTGACTCCACCACCTCCCTGGGCAGCCCATTCCAATGCCAATCACTCTCTCTGCCAACAACTTCCTCCTAACATCCAGCCTGGACCTCCCCTGGCACAACTTGAGACTGTGTCCCCTTCTTCTGTTGCTGCTTGCCTAGGAAAATAGATTGACTCCCACCTGGCTACAGCCTCCCTTCAGGGAGTTGTAGACAGCAATGAGGTCAGCCCTGAGCCTCCTCTTCTGCAGGCTGCACACCCCCAGCTCCCTCAGCCTCTCCTTTCACAGGGCTGTGCTCCGGGCCCCTCACCAGCTTTGGTTTTATTGCATACAATATTCATAACATGTTTTTCACAAATTTACCTTTTTTAAGGGCTCCCAGGAGGAAGTCATATTTTAAGTCTGAGACCTTGACCAGTAGGTACCTCACTTCCAGATATTAGCTTTGAATACATTTAGCAGCCAAAGGAATTGTTTTTCTGCATCCTTACTTCTCCATCAAGCACCAGATTTAGCGAACCATGCAACTGCATGGTAAATTACTTCAGCTGCCTTATCCTGTGGAAAACTAACTCTGTCAAACACAGAAAATTAGAAAGAAAGTTTTCTGATGGATTGACAAGATGCTTCAACTCATTTCCTAGTCAAAAAAGTGTCAAATAGAGCAGGGAGGACAAGAGATTGGAGTAGAAGAGGAAATGGACTGTTCCTTTAGTAGCTGCTTGTCTCACAGTCAACTGAACCACAGCACCCTTCACATGTCCTCACTGCATGGGTTATTCCTTAAATTTAACCATCCAAGGTTATGGGAATGGCACATTTCAGCTCAGTTCAGCATTGAAAGGATGGTCTGCCATCTGGGTGTAGATGGTAGATAAGATGAATGGAAGTGTGAAGGAAAGGAATGGGTGCGCAGGTCTGATGTAATTAACCAATGTCATCAATGTGCATGGGTATCAAAGGCTGTGATCTGCAAACTATCTGTAGATTGACACATAAGTAGAACTGGAAGCATATATAATTTTGGGTGTTACCCACCACCCCACACTTAAGAAAATCACCCAGACTAGGCTCAGCAGAGCTGGAAATTAAAGAATGAAGCTTTATAGAATCATAGAATCAACCAGGTTGGAAGAGACCTCCAAGATCATCCAGTCCAACCTATTCCCC
The DNA here is from genome assembly GCF_015220805.1 of Pogoniulus pusillus. Classification (NCBI taxonomy): domain Eukaryota; kingdom Metazoa; phylum Chordata; class Aves; order Piciformes; family Lybiidae; genus Pogoniulus; species Pogoniulus pusillus. The sequence goes on along the minus strand of NC_087281.1, from coordinate 5,461,309 downwards.
AATCCTATCCAGTCAACCAGACCATGGCATTAAGTGCCTCAGCCAGGCTTTTCCTGAACCCCTCCAGGGACAGTGACTCCACCACCTCCCTGGGCAGCCCATTCCAATGCCAATCACTCTCTCTGTGAAGAACTTCCTCCTAACATCCAGCCTATACTTTCCCCGGCACAACTTGAGACTGTGTCCCCTTGTTCTGCTGCTGGTTGCCTGCGAGAAGAGGCCAATCCCACCTGGCTACAATGTCCTTTCAGGTTATATTTACAGCTTAGCACAATATCCAAGCAGCTATTTACAATCTATACAGCTATAGACAGAAACAGGCAAGTTAAAAAGTAATACAGAAACACAGCAGCCCTCCCAGAAACCAGAGTCCCCAGGAGGGGCTCCCAACCACCCCTCCACCTCCTTTCCATCCCTCTACCTTATCCCAGGCTTTGCCTTTACGTTCAAGGTGAGTTTGGAGAATCCACCGGGGGGATAGGAGACAGAGGGATTAGTTACACAGACAGCAGGTTAGAGAGAGAAGGAAGGCAGCCAGAGCCAGAGAGCAACTTTGTTATCTATGCTTGTGTTCTTGTTTTTATCCATGTTAGAAAGCCTATGAGCGCAGCAGACATCAGCACTGTTTCCTTTTCACAGCCTAGCATCTAATTCCCACCACTAAAATATCCCAGCTGGGCTCAAACTAGCACAAGATGAAAAAGAAGTTGTGCAAATAAATGTCTTCATGGGGGGAAACCCAGTGGAGTCCCTGCCCCAACAAACAGCTACCTAAGAATTATTCTTAGATGTGACCTAGCACTACCTTTTTTTGGGGAAGGTGAGGTTGTGTCAGTGACTTCAGTGAGCTTACAGTACTCTGCCAATGGATGATCTTTGCTAATATTGGTGTATGCTATTAAAAACATTGTGATACCTCTCCCAGGTCACTAATGATTATTTATCTTTGCAATTTATCCTTTGGTAAGTTCTTAAGAAGGTGGACTAAGTGTGGGTACTGCCTGATGAGAACTGCCTCATGAATTAGGAGGCACCATTATTAAAAGAGATCTTTTAAAAGAGCATTTTTGCAAAGAAACTCACAATTTACCCTTTGGTAAGTTCTTAAACCATCTCTTAGAAGGTAGACTAAGTGTGGGTACCACCTGATGAGGACTGCCTCATGAATTGGGAGGCACCATTATTAAAAGAGGTCTTTTAAAAGAGTATTCTTGCAAAGAAATTCACAATTTACCCTTTGGTAAGTTCTTAAACCATATCTTAGAAGGTAGATTAAGTGTGGGTACCACCTGATGAGGACTGCCTCATAAACTGGGAGGCACCATTATTAAGAGAGGTCTTTAAAAAGAACATTCTTGCAAAGAAATTCACAACCCAGTGAGAGACTTCGCCACCCAAGGCCAATAGGGATCCTGAAGAATATAGGGCACTGAAAATAGCTGCTGTGTTGCTGAAAGGAAAATGTCCCCTTTTTCACCTTCTGAAAATGGCTCAATGTATTGCTTCCTTCCATCAGATCTGTGATGGAGAAGTGACTGGAAAGAGCACCCTGGTGTCTTTTAAAAGAAACAGATGAAACAGACAAAATCATCCACTGAGAGCTTGGATCAGCAGAGTGCCAATTTCACCTCATGCTGTTTTAAGTGGAATTGGAGCTGGCAACTACCTGCATATCATATCTTCCATGAAGTTTAGTAGTGCAGATTGCCACACTGGACTAACAATCCGAACAGCTTCAGTGAAGCCATGTTCAGTGCTGAGCTGTGTGGCCTGAAGAGAGATGGCTAACACCAAACCTGTGGAAATCACAGGCGTCTGTGTTGGAGATACTGCAGAAGATAAAATACCAGAGGCATTGTAAGCCCCTGAGACAAAGAAACAGCCATGCTTACTAACACAGCTCTTGGAATAACGAGTCCAAGGTCAAGAGCAACAGCCCTTCACAATAGCCACCTTGAGGTTTTTCCTAGCTTCTCGGTTGCTTTGGAGCCTCCAGCAGCAATACTTTAATTGTTCAGCTGTCTCCAGAGAAGCATTTGCATGCATGCAGGTACCTGTGTTTAGGCAGGCAGGTACCTGTGTTTAGGCAGGCAAGCCTAGAAGCCAGGGGAATAGGGTTCTCAGTCAGGGAAACATCCTTAAAAGGATGGTCAGTAGGGAGAACCTATGTGTGCAGATAAAGTGACCTATTTTTCCTTCTCAAAACCAAATGTATATAAGAGCAAAGAATAGGAGGAATAAAATCCAATCACAAAACGAGAAGACAACTGTCCTTCACATAAATAAGCTCTGACACAGAAGACACAAAGCATACTGCCAGCATTTGGTCTCACAGTACGCTTGGCTCGTCTGTCTTTTCTTGTGGTCAACAACAACTTCTTCAGTGTGATGTGTACTCTCACAGCCTACGTGCACATTCATGTGAGAACAGTTAGAAATTAGAGGAGCAAACACAATTATAACTCAACTAAGCAAATTAACACAACTGAAAGCTGGTGACTAACTCTTTGAAGTTCTCTCTCCCGAATGTATACATCACCAGAAACACTACAATACTCTCAAAACTGATTTACTTTCTCAGCTCAATGTCTGTTACTGTATCATAGAATCAGCCAGGTTGGAAGAGACCTCCAAGATCATCCACTCCAACCCAGCCCTAGCCAATCAACCAGACCGTGGCACTAAGTGCCTCGTCCACCCTGCACTTGGTCTTGTTGAACCTCATGAGGTTGGCTTGTGCCCACCCCTCCAGCCTGTCCAGCTCCCTCTGGAAAGCATCTCTGCCCTCCAGCCTGTCTGCTGCACTACACTGCTTGGTGTCATCAGTAAACTTGCTAAGGGTGCACTCAATGGCTCTGTCCACGACTCAGTGCCACTGTCCATAATAAGTATAGGATGGTTTTCCTGTTGCAGTTCAAGTACCAAAGTGCTAAAGTTCTGCATTTTAGATGGCAATATTTAACTGTGAAGGTGGTGAGGGTAATGGAATAATATGACTAAATAATGCAGATACTGTAGGGCTTTGAGGTTTTGGCTGTTTTTTAAATCCCACAATATTCAGCAGAGGAATAACAGATGAACAGAGAGAAAATGCTGCCCATTCATCTTATTACAGTGACAGGGCAATAGCATGGCTTGGATATTACTCAATTCACAGCTTTGATAAACAGCCTACAAATTACCTCTTGAAGGGAGCTGCATAATAATACCTGAAGCGTAAAGACAGGAAATGGAGTTAAGTGTTGCTCAGTTAAATCACACTGAGAAAAGCACCAGGGAGTTAGAAGAACACTGTGGACTTCAGCTCTGCACACAGATGGTAAGACAGTGGTCAGGGGAAAGGCTGTATCTGAAAACATGCTAAAGCTAGAATGGGTTACACATTTGCAGTTTCTGATGAGCAAAATCACCTATTCTCAGTCCTCTCCACACCATCCCTTTCAATATTCATTTTCTTCTCTTTATACACAAAGCACTATCACAAAACAAGGAAAAATTAGTAAGGCTAATTCATTTTTTTTAAAAAGTATTAAATATAAGGCTGTAGGACAAGATGCTGGTAATATCTCAGCAGGAAAGCTCTGGAAGGGGAAAAAATCAAAACACAGAACCACTGTAGAGAAATGCTGCCAGTATTCTATAGGAGTTGGAAAGTAATAGTACTCAAACATTTTTGTCAGAATGGCTGGGTGTTTTAAACTGAATCACAGAACCTTAGAGGTTGGAAGGAACCTCCAGAGATCAAGTCCAACCTCCCAACCAAAGCAGGATCAACTAGAGTAGTTTGCACACAAATGCATCCAGGAAGGTTTTGAAAGTCTCCAGAGAAGGGTCAGGATTGTCATGATTCTAAATACTAGAATTGCACAGTGTTTTCCTTAGCTATCACAATTAATACTCCAGTGATCATCTAAAACTATCTCACTGCCCACTAAAACAAAAAAATAACGTGTCTAATGTGTCCCAGTACCAGGGGGTGCTGGCAGATAGTAGCTGAAGATGAGCCAGCAGTGTGCCCAGGTGGCCAAGACAGCCAATGGCATCCTGGCCTGCATCAGGAACAGTGTGGCCAGCAGGACGAGGGAGGTTATTCTGCCCCTGTACTCAGCACTGGTCAGGCCACACCTTGAGTGCTGTGTCCAGTTCTGGGCTCCTCAATTCAAGAGAATTGTTGAGGTGCTGGAAGGTGTCCAGAGAAGGGTGACAAAGCTGGTGAGGGGCCTGGAGCACAGCCCTGTGAGGAGAGGCTGAGGGAGCTGGGGGTGTGCAGCCTGCAGAAGAGGAGGCTCAGGGCAGAGCTCATTGCTGTCTACAACTGCCTGAAGGGAGGCTGTAGCCAGGTGGGGTTGGTCTCTTCTGCCAGGCAAGCAGCAACAGAAGAAGGGGACACAGCCTCAAGTTTCCATATGGAGCCCACCTCTGCAGGAACAGGTAGATTCACCATAAGCATGCTGCTACAGTGCTCCAGTACTTACTGACATCTCACATGATCTCGCATTCAATGTTCATCTCTCTCCTAATAACCCTTGACTCAGGAGATTTAATTTTGCATTAATGTTCTGTTGCCCTAAACAAAAAAGCAACATTTGATAGGATCCACATTTCCAGGCTTTCATGACAGTGAGAAATCATTCCAGTTTTTGTTCTGCCCTGCTCGTATCCCTAAACTGATGCATGCCTTCACTATACCTAAGTCTATGTACAATGTCTCATCAGTGGAGCCCAGACATGAATTTAATGTGCTGCTAGCCATACAGAAAGACCATCTCAACTGAAGTGCACACTAATGATCCAAATGAGCATGCACTGAAGCCAGAGAATGTTTTGCTGCTGACTCCAAAGCAATGCACTTGCCCTTTACAAACAATATTTTGACATCTCCTGCCATTTCATCTGTGCTTAATTAATGAATAAAAGCTTTTAAACCTGTTTTATGGAACATAACCTCACAAAAAAGATGTCCTCACAGAAATTTTTTTCTTGAGAATGCTGATTGCCCAAATGCTAATCTAAAGCTGTGAGCAGGCAACTGCTTTATTGCTTGTGTGTCTGTAGTGAGAGTGGCTCTTAACTGGAGACTGAGCAGTCAAAACAGAGAAGAAATTCAGCAGCAAATTGCCTGTGCTAATAATAGACAACGTGTCATCTACTAACTAACACACCAATAATTGAATATTGATTAGAGTTTGCCACATTTGAAATAATTGAATCCACCTTACTTCTAACAGCCAGAAGACTGTTAAAGATTGGTAATAAACAAAGGAGCTTCTAGTCAGGAATGTTTTGTCAGCTTTCCTGTTTTGCTCTGCATGCTGAAGGATGTGTTCAACAAATTTCCTTCTGTTTGATAATTTCCTCTATTTTTCAGTTCTCAAAGACATAGCTTTAGGAACTGAAAAACAAGGGGGCACAGTTTAAGTTGTGCCAAGGGAGGTCTAGGCTGGATGTTAGGAGGAAGTTGTTGGCAGAGAGAGTGATTGGCATTGGAATGGGCTGCACAGGGAGGTGGTGGAGTTGCCATCCCTGGTGGTGTTTAAGCAAAGCCTGGATGGGGCACTTAGTGCCATGGTCTGGTTGACTGGCTAGGGCTGGGTGCTAGGTTGGGCAGGATGATCTTGGAGGTCTCTTCCAACCTGGTTGATTCTATGATCTCAAGTGCAGAAAATTAAAGCATACTATCTTGTTCCTGTGCTAGTTTGAAGGTAGCTAGAATGTTTTGGTGAGAAGAAGTAGATTACAGGCTGTGAAAGGAAAACAATGGTGATGTCTACTTCGCTCACAGTCTTGCTGAAGAAGAAATGAAAACATTAGATAACACTCTTGCCATTTTTCTCTCACTCTGACTTGGGCTGCTGGCTGAGCTGCATCTCTCTAACACACCCTTCCATTTGGCCTAACACACCTTTGCTTCTTAACCTCTTGGCTGAACCTCTATTCTTCCTTGGGACTAGGGTAAGGTTGAGAGGGGCAGAGGGAAGGTGCAGGGGTGGTTGAGAGCCCTTCCTGGGGACTCAGGTTTCTGGGAGGGGAGCTGTGTTTTTGTATTACCTTTTACCTTGTCTATTTCTGTCTATAACTGTATATACTGTAAATATCTGCTTGTACATTGTGCTAGCTGTAAATAAATAGCTTCATTTACATTCCCAGAGCTGGCTGAGTCTAGTCTGGGTGATTTCTACAGTGTGGAGGGGCAGGGAACACCCCAAGCATCACAGTTCCTAAGTACAACAGCAGATCCAAGGGCAAAGAGTTTAAGAGAAGCAAGACTTTGTGATACCAATATATGTTTACTGGACATTTAGGATAAAACTATAAAGGTTACACAGCACTTATGGAAGGTCAGTGACACAAAAACAGAAGGGCTAACAACCTAAAGGTTTAATACTGTCTTCTTAGGAGTGAGACAGAAGGAGTCTAAAACCCAAGACCAAACAGGAGAAATGATGAATAAAGGAATATCTCCTTTGAGTGTTTTTGACTCTTCATGAGTTCCCTCTGTTTCAGGTGTCTGTAGTCCTTAACAAGAAGCCCTCACAAAACATGTGATGGGTTAAAAACCAGCTGCTTTCAAAAGAACAACAATGACCTTGACATCTTCCATCTGGTTTTCATCATTTTACCTTTTTGAAGGAGATTGCTCTGTAAGTAAGTTAAAAATTCACATGTGAGGGGAAAAAAAGGTAATATACACACATGTGGGATTTTCCAAGCTAATTTTTAAAGGGATTAATACAACTTTAATTTAATATTCATTTAATTTTAATGTATTTTACTTTTTTTTTCCCCTATAGGAGGGATGCAAGAAATGCACACATTAAAAAAAAAAAATATTAGTATCCTAAATTCATCTTTTTGTACTAAACAAAAGAATTCTGTGATATTTCCTCCCAGATGCTAAAGTACACTGAATCTGATAAATGAAACTTCCCATTCACAGGAGTGACTTTCCATACCTGTATTCTTCAACCTGAAAGATGTGCATGGGCTTGACTAAACCATCAGGTACTTGAGGTGTTACAAAATGAGGTGTCAGTGGTCAAATAAATGAATGTACTTTAGCAGAGGTTAAATGGTACTGATAGCTTAGTCCATTGCAATTATGGTTAGCAAAGGGTTGGCCTCTCAACCACTGACAGACATTCTCTCATAAATCTTCTCCTCTCCCAAAGGGAAAAAAAAAGGGAATAAGGAAGAGACAAAAGGCTCTATGAGGAGAGGCTGAGAGACCTGAGGTTGCGCAATGTGGAGAAGAAGAGGCTCAGGGGTGATCTCATTGCTGTCTACAGCTACCTGAGGGGAGGCTGTAGCCAGGTGGGGTTGGTCTCTTCTGCCAGGCAACCAGAAACAGAACAAGGGGACACAGACTCAAATTGTGCCAGGGGAAGTCTAGGCTGGATGTTAGGAGGAAGTTGTTGGCAGAGAGAGTGCTTGGCATTGGAATGGGCTGCCCAGGGAGGTGGTGGAGTCATCATCCCTGGAGGTGTTCAGGAAGACACTGAATGGGGCACTTAGTGCCATGGTCTGGCTGATTGCATAGGCCTGAGTGCTAGTTTGGACTGGATGAGCTTGGAGGTCTCTTCCAACCTGGTTGATTGTATGAGACGAATTGGAAAAGAAGACTGAAACTACTTAAATGTAAATGATAAAAATGATAATACAATAAACCATACAGAAATACATATACCAAACCAATATCAAGCTCAGCCCTACTGATGGCAATTAGTGACCATTGCTACTGACAGAGCGTCAGAAGTCCTAGCTGCACTCAGCAGCAGACTCAGGAGCTGGATTCCAGAACTGTATTCAGGACCTTATGGATTGACACTGAAGACAAAATGAACAATGTCCTTCTCAGATGCCAGTCGTTGAAGAAGAGGAAGAGAAGAAAGCCTGACCCTCATGATCCTGCAGCACTGTACCAAATATGATGTATATGGAACGGAACACCTCACTGGTCAGTTTAGGATCATCCGAGATGGCCACTCCTCCCTGTAGGTGCAGCCTTTTTCTCTGCACCCCCAAGAGTACCCCAGACTTAGCAGTGACCTTGGCATGCATACCAATCCTTGGTATGAACTAGAAGGATGGAGCTTTATCACTACTTGAAGCAGAGGCTGTCTGCAAAAAGATGTTACTTTCAGAGAGTGCTGTTATTTCAGAGAGACTGAGCTGAAAACTAAACCCACCAATCAGAACCAGTTCTGTTTTAATTCAAACCAGGTCACAATACTGAAGTGAGGGACCCTTTGCAGCTTAGGCAGCAGTTTGGGACAAATGTTGACACGTATCCCACCAAACACCACATTTTCCTTCACAGAAGGTTTCTGCTGAGAAAGGATTTTGAGGCAGAATGTTCTGGATGAAAAAGTCAATTTTTCATTAAAAGTTACTGAAGCTCATCTTTAAATTGGTGTCAAAAATGGCTCCTGCATTGCAACCTTTTCTGTCCAGATTCATCACATAGGGAATTTTTACAGGAAATGTTACACCTCCTGCAAAGCAGCGTTTCAGATGGAAGCTCTGGCACAACATTAGCAATGGCCACGCTATGATAAGAGAGAAGAGAATTCAATAATTGCTAGAGTTTGCTAAGCTCCACCTGGAGGACCTGGTGACTAAATGGATTACTCGCTGACTTTTCACCTCTGGGATTCCAGCCTTGACTAGAGTGACTGAAAATCATTCTGATCAGTCAAGTGCAAAAAGACCAAAGTGAAATTAGACTGGTGGTTTCAGCTCAGTTCCCTCCGCGCTGTACTTCCAAATCACAAAACCACAGCACGTTGAACGCTGCTAGCAGGGGAGAAAGTGAGAGGCTTTGAGGCTTAATGAGCATGAATCCAGCTGCCTATCCAGCTCACAAACACCTTAACAGAGACTATAACCACCCCATGCAAACAGGCACAAAGTAGAATAAATGGCTGTGGATTACCATACAAATTAATCAGAAGCAATCTCCTGAGCGTGTGTATAAAAGGTCTGCCTGGCACATCCCAAGATCTTTGTTAATCATCACAGTATTACAGTATCACCAAGGTTGGAAGAGACCTCATAGATCATCAAGTCCAACCCTTTACCACAGAGCTCAAGGCTAGACCATGGCACCAAGTATCACAGTATCACAGTATCACCAAGGTTGGAAGAGACCTCACAGATCATCAAGTCCAACCCTTCACCACAGAGCTCAAGGCTAGACCATGGCACCAAGTGCCACATCCAATCCTGCCTTGAACAGCTCCAGGGACGGCGACTCCACCACCTCCCCGGGCAGCCCATTCCAGTGTCCAATGACTCTCTCAGTGAAGAACTTTCTCCTCACCTCCAGCCTAAATCTCCCCTGGCACAGCCTGAGGCTGTGTCCTCTTGTTCTGGTGCTGGCCACCTGAGAGAAGAGAGCAACCTCCTCCTGGCTACAACCACCCTTCAGGTAGCTGTAGACAGCAATAAGGTCTCCCCTGAGCCTCCTCTTCTCCAGGCTAACCAATCCCAGCTCCCTCAGCCTCTCCTCGTAGGGCTGTGCTCAAGGCCTCTCCCCAGCCTCGTCGCCCTTCCCTGGACACGCTCAAGCATCTCAATGCCCCTCCTAAACTGGGGGCCCAGAACTGAACACAGAACTCAAGGTGTGGTCTAACCAGTGCAGAGTAGAGAGGCAGAATGACCTCCCTGCTCCTGTTGACCACACCATTCCTCATGCATATTAGGTTAACACTGGCAGTCAGATGATACTTTGGGAAATGTTTTGGGTTGCTGTTTGTAAGTATCCAGCAGTATTTGAGTATTTCTATTAAGAAATAGATGTCTTCTTATTTTCATGGCACTCAAACCCACTAAATAATCCCATGACCTGTGTGTGCATTTCAAAGCAGAGAGAACAGGCAACAGTGAGGTTGAAGTGCTTTATCCATAGTTTTTTTTAGAGACAGAAAAGGACTCTATGATCATCTTCTCTGACATTACACTTCCCACTGTCTCTGTACAATGCTGGACAGTGAGAATTGATAAAGAAAACTGCTGTCGGGATGTAGGAATTCAAGATTTCACATGATTCTCTGTTAATTTATAGAGCTAGTTGTAGAAAAATTGCCTCAAATCCAGTGTTTTGTCTCTAGATGTAGCTCAGCCAGCAAAGACAAACCCCCTCTTGCTCCAGTGAGACAATTTAAATAGGAAAGAGAGCTGGCATACATTAGATGTGTTAGAGAAAACCACCTTCTTAAATTGCTGTGTGGAACCAGGCAGAAGAAAGATATCTGTCATAGTTTGAATAATTCAGGGTTAGATTTTTGTTGGGTTGGTTGTTTTTCCTTGTCTGAAATAATTTTAGAAGACCACTTCTTTACAGCAGAACCTATGGAAAATATTCTCTACATAAAATCATAGAATCAGTCAGGGTTGGGAGGGACCACAAGGATCAGCCAGTTCCAACCCCCCTGCCATGCCCAGGGACACCCTACCCTAGAGCAGGCTGCCCACAGCCTCAGCCAGCCTGGCCTTAAACACCTCCAGCCATGGGGCCTCAACCACCTCCCTGGGCAACCCATTCCAGCCTCTCACCACTCTCATGCTCAACAACTTCCTTCCTCATGTCCAGCCTGAGCCTCCCCACCTCCAGCTTTGCTCCATTCCCTCTAGTCCTGTCACTCCCTGACAGCCTAAAAAGTCCTTCCCCAGCTTTTTTGTAGCCCCCTTCAGATCCTGGAAGGCCACAAGAAGGTCACCTGGGAGCCTCGTCTTCTCCAGACTGCACAGCCCCAACTCTTTCAGTCTGTCTTCAGAGCAGAGCTGCTCCAGCCCTCTGATGGTCCTCATGGCCCCATCAACATGAGTGACAATGTAGATATAGAAGAAACTGTGATTCTGTAAGCTGGAGCTAAGATGTCTCAGAAAGAAGCCTTCTAAAGAACACTGCCCTTAAAAAAAAAAAGAGTATTTTTCTGAGATTTTTATTTGGGGGCATCTAGCATAGCACCATGAAATGAAAAATCAATTGAGGTAAAACCAGAACCTCTGAATTTCTCCTGGGCATCAGGCTTTCAACAGCAACGCTGGTTTTGCACCTCAGAGCTTTCTCAATTTTCGCATCAGAGCAATTAACAGAACAGGAGTTCTTGTAAAGCAGCCACAGCAGCTGAGCTTCTCCTCACAGAAGTCTCTGACATTATTCTGCTCCTCCACCAACTCTCAATCTTCCCTGTTCTGTTTAATGAGGTCAGGGAATACTGGTAAATATACAACCCTGGACTGTTGTGAAAACCTGTGAGAAACATTTGGAAGTTGATTGAGACATCTTGTGTCCATGGAAAAATGTTCAAGCATGGCTCACTGCAGAAGGCTTGATCAGCTAGATATGATTGCAATCACTAATTCTCTTCTTTTGGGTCATACAACTGCTCAGGTAACCAGGAAAATTCAATTACAAAGCAAAGAGGCTGCATGTGCTCCATGGCTGTTTCACCACCCTGGTACTGAAAAGCCTTCTGTGTTCACCCATAGCTCACAGAAGAAATGGCATGCTTTAGAACTGTTTGTGTCTAATAATAACTGCTGGACAGGATTTCTCTTCATTCATTTTAAACCAGTTCACACTATAAAGCCGCTTGCAGAACTTTTGCAACACCTACAGTATGCCAAAAGACCTTCTAGGAACCTGAAACCCATTCAAACACCTGACAACTACTTAGTTATTGGCGAAACACACAGTTCCCAAACTCACTTCTTTCATGTTTTGCATAGACCTTGTAGTGCAAAGTCTCTACAGGTCTACTCCTCAGCTTACTGCCTCTTACATTATTGAAAGCAGGCTGCATCTCCAAGAGTGGACTTCCTTTTCTTTCATCAGTCTTTGTCAATGGCACCTGGATTATTTCCAACATAGTCTGTTGAGTCAGGCTGCTACTGCAAACCAAGGGACATTATTTTTCTCTGGCAAGTCATACACATTATTAAAGACTCATTCAGGGAGAGAATCTTGGTACAAACCTAGCCTGAAATTAATTGGTCTCTGCACAGACAGCAATATGAAACAAAGGACCTGATACATTCTATCAGAAAGATCAGATTTGCTAATGGCATTTACTGCTATGCAAAATCAAGGAGTGAGATGCAAATTAACTGCATCTGATGTTTAATCTGTTTCATCACAGAAATTCTTCATGTGCTCTGCCTTGAAAAAACAACCAGAAAAGATTTTCCCCTCTCTTTTAATGCATCATCAGCAATTGAAAAGGAGTTTTTAAAGAGAACCAACATATTTTGCATCCTTTATTCCTTTAAAATGGATTTTCTCATTGATTTTGGAGCTAATATTATACATTTTAGCTCAGAGTAGCCCGGCACACTGAAACATTGCTGGACACATCCATTTCTTTTGCTCTCTGCTATTTAGATTTTGCATATAATATAGCCATGAGATCATTCATCTCCCAGTGTGCATGTTTGCATCATTTCCACCTGTGAAATCTATTAATAACTTCTTTTTGCTATGTTTTCACATCAACCCTTTTTCTTACCAAGGTCAGGAAACCTTAATTAAAAATAAAAATACAGGAAATCTACTGAGGGTTGTTTTAAATAAGCCTGGTTGTAACACTTGGTTGTATGTCAAGGGGAGCATTCTAGCTCCCTGCTACATTTGCAGTACTATCCAACAAAATATCACAGTATCATCAGGGTTGGAAGAGACTTCACAGATCATCAAGTCCAACCCTTTTCCACATACCAAAAGTGTGGCTCCCTACCAAGCAGAACAATTCACATAATAGTAGTTTCTATATAACAATTAATTCCCTTTCCAGCCAAAACTGTCCCATGATTACATTTAGTAATCCAGGAGCTTGGATGCTTAATGTTGACCACTCTTAATCATGGACCACTTGCTTGGAAAAGAAATCACATTGCTTGAGCACCTCCAGCCCAACATCACTATGGCCACTACATCTTGTCCCAAAGTGCCATGGCCACACATTGCTTGAGCACCTCCAGCCCAACATCACCATGGCCACTAGATCTTGTCCCAAAGTGCCATGGCCACACATTGCTTGAGCACCTCCAGCCCAACATCACCATGGCCACTAGATCTTGTCCCAAAGTGCCATGGCCACACATTGCTTGAACACCTTCAGGAATGCCAACTCCATCACCACCCTGGGCAGCCTGTTCCAGTGCCTGACCAAGAGATCTGACTTAAGGCAAGGCAAGACTAAGAAGAGGCTGCAGCATTACCTACAGTTAATGACTGTGATGGTCAGCTGCAATCAATTTCAAGCCATGTTTTGGTGTTAATGGCACTGTTGCTGCTCACCTTCTGGCTACCTGTGCTGGAATCTCAGGCAGTAGGGAAAAAAAAAGTTCTTCAAAATATGTTTTCCAAATATGCTTTGTCATAAAAATGGCTGTCATGAAGTCTGGCTTCAGTCAAGAGCTAGCAATGAGTCAGATGATTTCTCTCATTTAAATGTACACTTGCAGAAAGAATCATTATCTGCCTACATTTGTACAGAAAATGCAGCTCTCAGAGCATGAGCAACTTGAGCTGAGAGCTACTGCCTGTGAATCAGAGGAAAGGGTTCACCTTGGAATGAGTTAATGCTGCTGCAGGGTGTGGGATTGAAGAACAATGGTCAATCAGGGTCGGTGGCAACACAAGCCTTGGGCAAACTACCTGAGTCAGAGTGATCTGATTAGAAGAAGCAAGGAGACTGTCCTGCCATCTGATGAATATGCCTGTCCTCCTTATCTGATGAATATGCTAAGACCCCTGCTCCACGGGGAAGCAGATGTGGCAGACAAGAATTTAGATTGGAAGAAGAGACGGTTTTGCATGTGATAAAATGACTATTCAATATGTAAAAATGTTAAGCCTTCTGATACCTTCTGACAAAGTATATAAGTCCTGTATGTTGCCTAATAAAGTTGGAACTTAGCTTGCATCAAGCTGCATCCACGTCCCTTTGTCGCAGCAGCAGGGCACTGCTGAAATGTTGAGACCTGGTTGCACACAATTCTCCTTGCTTGATGTAAGATTACAACCTGATACCATATCCAGGTTTGCTTTTCATAGAACCAATCAGGTTGGAAGAGACCTCCAAGATCAGCCAATCCAACCTAGCACCCAGCCCTGTCCAATGAACCAGACCATGGCATTAAGTGCCCCAGACAGGTTTTTCTTCAACACCTCCAGAGACAGTGACTCCACCACCTCTCTGGGCAGCTCATTCCAATGCTAATCACTCTCTCTGGCAATAACTTCCTCCTAAAACACAGCCTAGACCTCCCCTGGCACAACTGGAGGCTTTACCTCCTTGTTCTGTTGCTGGTCACCTGGCAGAAGAGACCAACCCCACCTGGCTACAACTTCCCTTCAGGTAGTTGTAGACAGCAATGATATCCCCCCTGAGCTGCACAACCCCATGGTTAGAAGTTCCTGTTCCCTGAATCTCTGCAACGAGGTTCTTCAAGTGGAAGCATAGAAGCGAGCCCCATTGCACTGCAGTGCCACTCTCACAGGGTTTCCTCTCTTACAAGAAAACAAAACACCAAACAAAGACCCTAAAGCCCAATATAGCACATTTAATATGCCAAGAGAAGCCTGTCTGCCTACCAGCTATTTTTGCTAACTGGGCCCTTGAGGACCCTTGTGTTCACTTATGCTGCCGATATTGGCAAGGCTTTGCTTTCCTCTTACTAGAGATTGGTGCTCTTTTAGGGGAAGTGCTGCTGGAAGCAGAAGCACCTGTAATCACCAACACTTCATTAAGTGCACTCAGGCACAAAAGCAGCCAAACAATAGATGCCTCCTCATACATTTGCATACATTGAGTCTCTTTATTCAGAGGGAAAGTTATTAGACCTACAGAATGCTTGAGATAGCCAATATATAAAGACAATTGCATGACATAGTTCAATTACATATACCACACCCCCCACTACCCCACCCCCAAATACTGCTGAAAATGGGTATTTTTAATATAGCACAAACAAATTCCAACAAGAGTAGGCTGTGATAAACAACTGAGATTATAGCAGTATATGCTAGAAATAACAGAGCAGGTTTTTAGAGGTCCAGGCATGGTCCTTAATGATCCCTTTTCCACCACTGGCAGCACTGGATGTACAGCACTAGACTCCAAGTACTACTCTCTAACCTTTTAAGTGTCTCTCACTCAAATACCAGTCATAGAATCATAGAATCAACCAGGTTGGAAGAGACCTCCAAGATCATCCAAGTCCAATCTATCCCCTAGCCCTATCCAGTCAACCAGACCATGGCACTAAATGCCTCAGCCAGGCTTTTATTGAACACCTCCAGGGACAGTGCCTCCATCACCTCCCTGGGCAGCCCATTCCAATGCCAATCACTCTCTCTACCAAAAGCTTCCTCCTAACATCCAACCTAGACCTCCCCTGGCACAACTTCAGGCTGTGTCCCCTATTGGTGGTTGCCTGGGAGAAGAGACCAACCCCACCTGGCTGCAGCCTCCCTTCAGGTAGTTGTAGACAGCAATGAGGTCACCCCTGAGCCTCCTCTTCTCCAGGCTAAACAACTCCAGCTCCCTCAGCCTCTCCTCACAGGGCTGTGTTCCAGGCCCCTCAACAGCTTTGTTGCCCTTCTCTGGACACATTCCAGCACCTCAACATCTCTCTTGAACTGAGGAGCCCAGAAGTGGACACAGTACTCAAGGTGTGGCCTGAGCAGTGCTGAGTACAGGGGCAGAATAACCTCCCTTGTCCTACTGGCCACACTGTTCCTGATGCAGGCCAGGATGCCATTGGATATTTCCCCCTAAACAACATTAATTTTTTACCATATTACTGACCTTCCCCTCATACAGGAAAATGAAACCATGACTAGCCATAAGCTCTCTAAAAGCAAATGTTCCTAAATTTTACCATTCCCCATTCTACCTTCAAGAGCTGTAAGTGTAGAAGCACCCAAAATAAGACTGTCAAATTAATTATGGTGATGACTACTATCTCACTACAAAAATAGTTGGGAAGTACTTTTGATTGGTATATTTTAGCTAACTAGTAATGTAACTAGTGTAAGATGTAACTAGTGTAAGATTAACTAAGAAGAGGGGAGGAAAAATACAGAGTTCAGTACCAATCAATCACAGAATCATCCAGGTTGGAAAAGACCCCCAAGATCATCAAGTCCTGACCCTACTCTATATGGTTCACTCTAAACCATCTCCCCAAGCACCACATTCAAATGACCTTTAAACACATCCAGGGTTGGTGACTCCAGCACCTCCCTGGGCAGCCCATTCCAGTGCCTGACCATTCTTTCTATGAACATTTTTTCCCTAATGTCCAGTGGCAGCTTGAGGCCACTCCCTCTTGTTCTATCATTAATTACCTCTGAGAAGAGACCAGCACCAACCTCTCCACAATGTCCTTTCAGACAGTTGCAGAGAGAGATGAGGTCTTCCCTTAGCCTCCTCTTCTTCAAACTAACCATCCCCAGCTCCTTTGGTCTGTCTTCATAAGATTTATTCTCCAAGCCCTTCACAGCTTCCTTGCCCTCCTCTGCACTCATTCCAGCACCTCCACATCTTTCTTGTATTGAAGTGCCCTAAACTGGACACAGTACACACAGTGCCAAATACAGGAAGAGAATCACCTCCCTACTGCTGCTGGACACAGCATTCCTGATAGAAGCCAGTATGCCATTGGCTTTCTTGGCCACCTGGGCACACTGTTGGATCATATTCAGCCTCCTGTTGATTAGAACTCCCCAGGCCCCTTTCTGCCAAGCAGCTTTCCTTATGGAGCAAACAGTCATAGAATCAACCAGGTTGGAAGAGCCCTCCAAGCTCATCCAGTCCAAGCTATCAGCCAGTCCTGTCCAACCAACCAGACCATGGCACTAAACGCCTCATCCAGGCTTTGCTTGAACACCTCCAGAGACAGCAACTCCAGACTAATTACAAATAGGTAAAATATTGACTTTGATGAAAAACAAACTGGAAGACTGCAGCCAACTGACATGGATCTCATTTAGCCTACCAAAGAGTTTCCACTGTGTAGCTGTAACTAAGAGTATAGAGGATGTATGCGAACAATTTCACTGTGAACAACAAAGAACAAGGGGACAGAGGCTCAAGTTGTGCCAGGGGAGGTCTTGTAGTAACATCTTCATCTGTCTCTTTCCATCCTGCTATCTCAATCCTTTTTCTCTCTCCTAAATTTGTGTCAGCTACAACAGCAGAGTACTACAACTTGCTACAATATTATTAATGAAAATATGACTAACTCCATTGACTTCATCTTTGGGAAATTCCACTGCTTTTCACCCCTCAAACCACGATTTTCTCTTTCAGTACAGTCTGCTATCATGTCCTGTTACCCAGCTCATCTACTTCCTAATATTTCACATACTAGGTACTCTCTTCCCCAGTTTTGTAAACAGTTTTTGTCAATCTTCTCTAAAAATAATTTGCTATGCTTCAATATTATTCCTGTCATTGCAGATGCCTTCAAAATAATTCATTCCAAACTGACAATCTGACTTGAAATTTCCTCTGAGATCTGGAGTATGAACTGTGCAGTCCTCCAGAACTGCACACATTAATCTCTGGAAATTCAGATGCAGGAATTTCCATTCTCCCACAGCCAGTCCACAGCTCCTTGTGCTCAAGCTCAGTGCAGCCTTACAGTGCAGAAAATCCAACTCTTCATTACTTCTGAAAAATCTATTTCTGAGTTTTATAAGGATTTAAAAGTAGTGCAAATGTGCCAAAATGAGTCTTTTACAGTGCTACAACCATACTTTTATTACATATTTCATGCAGAGTCTCTTCAGTTCTTTCTTAATATTCTTCAGTTAACTACTTATTTAAATGTATGTCTTGGTTCAGAACCTTACAATAATGGTAATGTAGGTTCACAGTCATTAACAGATGGAACTTTTTGAGCTCTTCAAATCCTGACCCTACTGACAATCTGCTAATGAGTTCAAACTGCAGTGTTAATCACAGAATCATCAGTGTGGGAAAGGATCTCCGGGAATCACCTAATCCATCTCAGGTAAAGAAGGTTCACCTAAAGCAGGGGGCACAGAATCATGCCCAGGCAGGTGTGTTGATTAGCTCCAGAGGAGACACTGATACCTCTCTGAGCAGCCTGTTTTAAGGCTCTGTCACCCTCAAAGTAATGTTTTTCCTCATGTTGGGCAGAATCTCCTGTGCTCCAGGTCACAGAATCACACAATTTCTTAGATTGGAAAAGACCTTAAAGCTCATTGAGTCCAATCATTAGTTTCACACTGACAAGTCCTTGACTAACCCAAATCCCTCAGCACAACATCTGACCACTATCAATGGCTATGGTTGGAAAGGACCACCAGGATCAGTTTGTGACTCTTGCCATATTGCTGCACACCACTGAAAAATATAGCCCAGTCATCTTGACTCCTCTCCTTCAGATGTTTAGAGGAATTAAAAAGTTACCTTCTCAGTCTTTTCTTCTCCAGACTAAACAGCCTCAGATCTTTCCTTGGAAAAAAAGACGCTCCAGTTCCCTAAACATCTTCGTAGCCCTCCTCCATTGTACTTTCTCCAATAGTTCCCCTTCTCCCTTGAACTGGGGAGCCCAGGATTAGATACAGTACTCCAGATAAGGCTTCAAAGTGGCAGAGAGAAGAAAAGAACATCTCTCAACTTGCTTGACATACTTTTCTGAACGTACCCCAAGATACCATTAGCTTTCTTGGTCACAAGTGCACATTACTGACTCTGGGCTCCTCAGCTCAAGAGAGATGTTGAGATACTGGAGTGCGTCCAGAGAAGGGTGACTAAGCTGGAGAGGGGCCTGGAAGACAAACCCTATGAGGAGAGGCTGAGGGAGCTGAGGTTCTTCAGCCTAGAGAAGAGGAGGCTCAGGGCAGACCTCATTACTGTCTACAACCACCTGAAGGGAGACTGTAGCCAGGTGGCGTTGGGCTCTTCACCCAGGCAACCACCAATAGAACAAGGGGACACAGCCTGAAGTTGTGCCAGGGGAGGTCCAGGCTGGATGTTAGGAGGAAGTTGTTGGCAGAGAGAGTGATTGGCATTGGAATGGGCTGCCCAGGGAGGTGGAGTTGTCGCTGTCCCTGAAGGTGTTTAAACAAAGTCTGGATGAGGCACTTAGTGCCACAGTCTGGTTGACTGGCCAGGGCTGAGTGCTAGGTTGGACTGGATGATCCTGGAGATCTCTTCCAACCTGGTTGATGCTATGATTCATCGTTAACTTGTTACTAATCAGGGCTCCCAGGTCCTTCTCTGCAGTAAGTTTTCATATATATATATATTTATTTTAAGCATGCTTTAATGAAACATTTGTAATACCTTGGAGCAAGAAAGTATTTAGATTTTAAGAGTTCTTGATTTGAATAAGAGTTTTCTTTCCCTTAAAAGTAAATGGTATCAAACATCACATTATTGATTCTGTGAATTATTTATACCCCATTGCTGAAAGGCATAATAATGCCTTTTCATTGCTTAGGTTTGACCAATTATAGAATCACAGAATAGAATCAGTCAGAGTTGGAAGGGACCACAAGGATCAGTCAGTTCAACGCCCCTGACATGCCCAGGGACACCCTACCCTAGAGCAGGCTGCCCACAGCCTCAGCCAGCCTGGCCTTAAACACCTCCAGCCATGGGGCCTCAACCACCTCCCTGGGAAACCCAGTCCAGGCTCTCACCACTCTCATGCTCAACAACTTCCTTCCTCATGTCCAGGCTGACTCTCCCTACCTCCAGCTTTGCTCCATTCCCCCTAGTCCTGGTAATCCCTGACAGCCTGAAAAGTCCCTCCCCAGCGTTTTCATAGGCCCCCTTCAGATCCTGGAAGGCCACAAGAAGGTCACCTGGGAGCTTCCTCTTCTCCAGCCTGCACAGCCCCAACTCTTTCAGTCTGTGCTCACAGCAGAGCTGCTGCAGCCTCTGAGCATCCCTGTGGCCCTTTTCTGTACACGCTCCAGCATCTCCACATCCCTCTTGTCATGGGGGTTCCAGAGTTGGATGCAGTACTCCAGGTGAGGTCTCACATATTTTTTAAAATGAAACCTGCTACTTTGGAAAAAAAACTTCTCAGCTCTTCTGCTCAGCTACTTCTATGAGCTCCTAAATTTGGTGTATATCTAACACAACAACCAAAGAAATAGAAGGTAAAACAAAGCCTTTAACGGAGACAGAGAAGTGATAAAGTCATGTACTGAGACAACTGTTTTTCTATTTTACAAGTGTGAGCTTGCCAAAGATCACTGGTTACAATTAAGTGGTGAGGCTCCTCCTTCATTCCAGGTTGCCTTGGCAATTCAAACTGCTTATTTTAATCAATTATTTGCCTTTGTGTGGAAAAAGTAATACTTTTTCTGCTTCTACTATGGGAGGAAGGGGTTCCACAGTGACATGTCTCAAAGCAGTAGTCCTCTCCTCCAGCAGCATTCAAACTGGGACATGAGATTCAGTGAAGCCTTCTTACTATCCTAAATGCATATGTATCAGACACATTGCAAAAGAGACTACACAAAACCTGAATTTCAAGATTAAAGTTTTTGTGCCTTTAATGTGGTGGGGCCTTCAGTGTTGGTTTTTTTTCCCTAGTGGACAGAAAAGACTTTGCCTTTTATTCATTCACAGAGGTGTATAAAAATCCCTCTAAGAATGTTTATTTTCCTTTCTTCACTCTCAATTAAAAGATCCACCATAACAAAAGGCATATTCTGATTAGTATTCCACAAAACAGCCAGTCCCTGTGCTTATTCTGCCCTCAACAGCTGAAAGCAAAAGATAGTAGCTAGAATCTCTTTATCATAAAAAGCTGTCTTTCTGGGCAGCCTAAGGACCAGTTAGTTCTGATTCCAGAAGTCCTTTTGACCATAAGAATTACTTACACCTGCAAGACTAACACAAAAGCCAACTTTTAAATGCTGTTCTCTGTGCCTCCTTTGCCAGTACCTCTTGACCCAGTTTCCCCTGACTTTTTGGAATAAAATGAAAGCTATATGCTGAAAACATGACTTGAATGCTCTGCCAGCGTTACTTAGCAATCTTATGACTTGCAATAACAGAACAATGCCCAGAGGTAAACAGCATCATAGAAACAACCAGGTTGCATAGAATCTTCTCCAGGCTGCACACCCCCAGCTCTCTCAGCCTCTCCTTGCAGGGCTGTGCTCCAGGACCCTCACCAGCTTCACTGCCCTTCTCTGGATACATTCCAGTATCTCAACATCTCTCTTGAATTGAGGAGCCCAGAACTGGACACAGCACTCAAGGTGTGGCCTAACCAGTGATGAGCACAGGGGCAGAATAACCTCCCTTGTCCTACTGGTCATACTGTGCCTGATACAGGCAAGGATGCCATTGGCTGCCTTGGCCACCTGGGCACACTGCTGGCTCATGTTCAGCTACTATCTACCAGCATCCCCATCTTCCTCTCTGCTCTCAGACACTCTGCCCCCAACCTGTAGCACTGCTTGGGGTTGTTGTGGCCAAAGTGCACTTGGCCTCATTCAGTCTTATCCCATTGGCCTCTGCCCACTCATTCAGCCTGTCCAAGTCCCCCTGCAGGGCTCTCCCATCCTCCAATAGATTCACACCTGCTCCTAGCTTGGTGTCATCTGCACACTTACTGATGATGGCCTCAATCCCCTGGTCCAGATCATCAATAAAGATATCTATAGTGACTGCAGCATCATCTTTTCAGCAGCACTGTGCAAATACACATCGTGACCTACCAGTAGAGTGCAGAAACACAGAGAATTTGTTTTTAGAGACAAACCTACCAAGCAATTCGATGATGAGCATTCCTTCCTCTGTCCCAAGTTGACTAGTTGCAAAATTCTTTTAAATAAGAAAAAAAAAAATCCCCACATTTATACAGTGAGGTGATCTCTTCACTGTCTGACTGAGAATATCCATCTAGACAATAATACATGCTGCACCATGCCAGACGTATCAGCTGCAAAGTAATACACTATGAGGATGCAACTTACAAAGGTGGAATGCCACAAAAGAAAAGAAGAACCAATGAATGTTTCAAGGTGCTCCATCTCAGCAATGAAGTCCAAAAGCCCAATGATTTCTGGGAAGCATAAACATATCCTCACAAAAAAAGGATGCAGGAAACTGATCCAGAAAGCTCTGTCCAGACTGAAATCCCTTTTTTTTTCAGGATGGGTTCAATGACAAGTGTGATGGTTTGGGAGTTACCTGCCCCCTACTCTTATGAAATCACCCAGACTAGACTCAGCCAAGCTGGAATTTAAGGAATGAAGGTTTGTATTCACAGTTTAGCACAACATACAAGCAGACATTTAAAATATTTACAGCTATAGGCAGAAATAAACAAGTTAAAGGTAATACAGAAACACAACAGCCCTCCCAGAAACCTGAGTCCCCAGGAGGGGCTCCCAACTACCCTTCCATCTCCTTTCCATCCCTCTACCTTATCCCAGATGTTGCCTTATGTGCAAGGTGAGCTTAGAGGGTCAGCAAGGGGGGTCAGAAAGCAGAAGCAGCCCAGAGCACCAACTGCTACAGAGACCCCACACACGCTGACTCTCCTGCTCTGTTTTATCTACATTTTGTGTTCTTGTTTTTATCCATCTCAGCAAGCCTATGAGTGCAGCAGACATGACCATTATTTCCTTTTCACAGCCTGTCATCTAATTCTTCTCACCAAAATATTCCAATTAGCCTCAAACTGGCACAGTAAGCAAACTCTAAAGAGAAGTCATAGAAGAGCGAATTGTGGCTTACAGAAAGTCTCTTTCCTACTTTATCAGACAGCCAATTAAAGCCTGTTCTGTGTATTATAAAATTACATTCCATTTTTAAAGTGACATATTACTCTACAGAAAATGGAAGGTAAATTCCTATCAGGTGCATAAACAATCTTTTGAAGTGCTCTTTCTTAAGTAGTCAACAGTTGCATATGACCTCCACTTCTGCTAGAGCTAGGGAGAACATTAGGGATGCTCTCAGAAGTTGCATCACCTGTACCTGCTTTTAAGGAATATTAACAACTTCCATATTACATTAACTCAAACAAGTAAACACTTTTAAAAATGAAAGATATGACTGGAGAAAACAAGACCTTCCCTGCATAAGTCAGTGCTAATGAATTTACCTAAGTATGTGGTTCTTATCACCTACAATTCTTCCTCTTCTATGGTTCACTGTATTTTAGCTACACTTCCCAGCCTGCTGAGAATGAATGCAGGTTCACTTCCTCAGTAGGTGATCAAAACATCTAATTTTCTTTCAGTGGGAGCTTCTCTCACAAATGACTTCTTGTCTGAATGCCCCTCTCTAAAATCTCAATAAAGCTTTTCACAGGCAAAATTATCTTTTACCATTTAGAGTTTCTTTTATTTTAACTAATAAGCCAGGATCTAATTGCACTACGACATTTCAGAGAGCGCAATTAGAGTTTAATAAACCAAGCAGAGCATTTAAAGGCAAAGTGCCCTAGGTTTTCAAGTACTCCACATTATTTGCATACTCTCTGACATGCTTTGTGGCTCAGTCTGATGTGGCTTTTCTAATTAGGAATAAACAGAAGTTAATCAGTCAGGAGGCAATTAGAAAGGGAGAGTCAGAAAAATATACCTATTTTGCAGTGACATCTTAATTCCATGTGATGATGTACACACAATGTTCTGAATTCCACCCCCCCCTCCACACACAAATAAGCTGAAGAATTAGTGAGTGAGACTGACAAGGAGAGAAAAAAAATCCAACAAGAAATACAATTAGTTAACCAGATGATTTAGAAAAGAATTTGCTAAGGGTATCACTCAAGTTGTAAATGGAATCTGCACGACTCATTTGTCACTTAAATCTACGGTACCGTTCCATTACTCATTTCCTAACGTTTGTGGACTAGCTCTAGTGAGGATAATTACTTGGTGAGGGGGAAAAAAGTACCATCAAATTTTATAAGAACAAGGTCAGATGTCCACACAACCCACAGACTTTATTAAATACTGCAACAGTTCAGCTGCTGTCTTGCAGAAACTCAGAAGTGATAAGGAAGCTGTGTGCATGCAAAGGTGCAGACATGCTTTGTAGTACTGGCGCTTAGAACAGTCACAGTATCACAGCATCACCAAGGTTGGAAGAGACCTCACAGATCATCAAGTCCAACCCTTTACCACAGAGCTCAAGGCCAGACCATGGCACCAAGTGCCACGTCCAATCCTGCCTTGAACAGCTCCAGGGACGGCGACTCCACCACCTCCCCGGGCAGCCCATTCCAGTGTCCAATGACTCTCTCAGGGAAGAACTTTCTCCTCATTCCAGCCTAAATCTCCCCTGGTGCAGCCTGAGGCTGTGTCCTCTTGTTCTGGTGCTGTCTGCCTGAGAGAAGAGAGCAACCTCCTCCTGGCCACAACCTCCCCTCAGGTAGTTGCAGACAGCAATAAGGTCTCCCCTGAGCCTCCTCTTCTCCAGGCTAACCAATCCCAGCTCCCTCAGCCTCTCCTCGTAGGGCTGTGCTCAAGGCCTCTCCCCAGCCTCATCGCCCTTCTCTGGACACATTTGAGTCCATGCTGCTTTGAGGTGTGTAGTTTGGTCTCCACTTTGAACTCTACTGTTTTCCAAAATAACTTATGACAAGAACTGTCAAGGTCTGTGATCTGAGCTAGATTGTGTGGTCCTGTTCTGGCAGGGGGATTGGACTCCATCTCCTTAGATCCCTTCCAACCCCTAACATCCTGTGCTCCTGTGAGAGCCAACAGTTACATCAGGACCTTCTCAAAATTACTAACTCCGATTATAATTCCTCCTGAAAATATGACTTCTCTCTACCTCAGAGTACTTCTGAAGTCAGTTATTTTACAAAGAAGAAATGAGAAGGATCAGGAGAAAAATGAAGAAACAGGATTAACTCACTAAGGAAAGTCATTAGGAGTCTAATTAACAGCAGAAAGGTTTTCTTTTCATTATGATAGTAAAATGGCAGGATAGAAAACCAGATATAGTTTATTTTTGCAGTTTTCCACTTACCCTTCTTGCAAAAGCTTACTTTTGAATTTGATTTTCCAAGTAAATGTCTAACTGCTCTCACAAAATCTATGTAAATGAACAACCTAAGAGCTGTGTGCAGCACACCACCTCTCTTCCTTCTTGCTATATGTTTATTGCAGCTGCATTAACTTGTATTCATTTGACTATTTCTTCTTCCTTCTTTCTTTTGGCACATTTAGCAGTGTGTGTGCTGAAGTGTTTTGCTAGAATGGGCGCTCAAAGAGGGACTATTATTCACTTAGGCCTTCAACATTCTCACTACTAATCTCAGAACAGAGAACTGCAAGGTATGGTCAGTTCTGGTCAGCACTACACACATTATTCAATCTAAAGAAATCTCATAGCAATATACCAGAGCCTTGAAAGAGCCTTCATTTTTTTGGGTTCTTTTTTCCTTTCCCCCCTCTTTGTTTTGCTACTCATTTAATAAAGACCCTTTCAGATACAACAACTTTAAATCCGCAGCTGCTAGCACTACAGTAAAGTTCTCAATCACCAGCTGCCTACCTTATGCTTCAACTGGGAGACTTTCTTTTGCTGAATTCCCATGGAACTTTTAATGAAGTATTTTGGTTCAGAGAGTGGATAAAAGTGGTTGGCATTTTTATAATGAGTGAGCAACCTCCAGTTCTCATAAATGGAAACTACTTGCTATATGTGCTCATATTCCCAGCACCTGTGGGAGATGATACCAAAGCAGATGGCCAAGAAGAAGATGAAAAGAAGACAGATGAAGGAAAGAAGGAACCAGACCAACAAGCCAAGATGGTATTCATCTCATTCTTCCTGGTTCTTTTTCTCCCGTTTTCTCCCTGTCTCTCTGTCTGTTGCAGTCTGAAAATTTACAATGTTATGAGCAAACTAAGTGAACATATTAGTGCTGCTTTTACAGGGCTCCAGAGTGAGCAAAATAGAAGTTCATTTATAATAGCAAAAATGCTAAACAAAACATGTTTATGCCTGCAATAAAAAGGCTGATTATGCATCTCCCATCACAGAAACAAGAAAGTGTTTCACAACAATTCAAAGACATTCCTGAATTCATCTTCCTCAGGTCCTGACTGCCCTTGCATTTTATGTCTGTTCCTCAGTCTCTGTGCTCCATTCCTGAAACCTGTTCTAATAGACAAGTAAACCATTACTAAAAAAGCATATAATTAGACTTAAATCAATAGCTGGATATCTATGTTGTGCAGTGGCACAAGTCAGGCAATTGCACAGAAACAGCCCCTGAGGAATATCCTCTGCTGCTCTATGAGATTTTAGGTTTTGCTTTCTGCTTTTTGACTGATTAATGCAAAATGTACCCTGGCGGTTTTGCTGCTTATAATGCAAAAGGTTTGCAACATTCAGCAAGACACACTTACATTCACCCAATATTTCTAATACAAAGACTGTCTTCAGTTTTCTGAATTACAGCAGCAGGTTGTTATTAGGCTTTTTTCCCCCCTCTGTTGGTAAAAGCCATAGCTATTTAATGTTTTTTAATGAGAACTAAAAATCTGTTTATTTGATTTTATCAGCTCATGGAGCATTCTCTTTGTACCTCTAATCCTTTGAATGGGGATGTCAAGGCATGTGGTAGCACATAGCCATGACAATAATCTCAGGAGGTTTTCTATTGATGATGTTTATAATTAGTAATGTATTTTAGTGTTAAGGAGACAGCTACACTCATTGCAGGGGAAATCTGCTTCTTCCTATGCATCAGACCAGCAGCAGCTAGCTTTGAGCAAGAAATTATGGAAGCCTTCGAGGTACAGAACACACTTCCCAAGTGGAAGCTGATCTGCTGCCTTCCACAAAGGCCCTGCCACTCTATCTCTTTTTCTTCAACCTCTACTTTAAGAGATAGGTGTTAGTTACCTCTCAGTTTATCTCCAGAGCTTCATTCTGTTATACCACATTAAGAGGCTGCCATGGACCCACCAATCTGCTTTGTCACTGTGTGTGAGCATTAAGGGACCCACCAAGAAAGAGTTTTTCATATCCATATGAATAGGTTTCAGTATATCCAGGCATGTGGTAGATAAACCATTAGACATGGAATGAATGGCTGCCTGCATAAAAAAAAATACATATATTGATACCTCTCAAGCATGAACCTTCAATTAGCCATCTCTGCAAGAGAAACCTCTTTTTAGAGTCCTGAGTATTGGCTCGAGGAAAGGATGCTGGAATCTCAACCAAGGCAAACCTATTTCAGCTGTTTCCATATAATTACATTTTCTTTCACTCAGAATTGAATATTGTTGACTGCAATCTGTAGATGCATATCATCTGCAAGCTAGGTTAGAGAAAAATGTGCAGCAGCAGCAGAGAACATTTGTAATCTGGAGCTGGAAATACAGCCTGTCTCATTTATCTTGTTAGGTACAGAATATGTTCTTTTAAAACACAGTCAGTTCCCTCACACATCAGTCTCCCATTCACTACAATAATTCTTCCTGAGAGAATCACAGAATCAACCAGATTGGAAGAGACCTCCAAGATCATCCAGTCCAACCATCATCCAGTCCAATCTAGCACCCAGCCCTAGCCAGTCAACTAGACCATGGCACTAAGTGCCTCATCCAGGCTCTTCTCAACACCTCCAGAGACAGTGATGCCACCACCTCCCTGGGCAGCCCATTCCAATGCCAATCACTCTCTCTGTGAAGAAAGTCCTCCTAAACACTCACCCTGCTTCTCTTTACAAGCTCAGCAGTGCCTGCAGTTGTACTCATGTACCAACAACCCACCTCTCCAAAGAACCCCACCAGAACCACAAATAAACCCTCAAAACCCCAGCACCATGCTTCGAAGAAGTGTAAAATACAGCCTAGGACACACTTGAACGGTGTGTCCACTCAGCAAGGCAGGTAAAATAACTTCATTAAGTTGTCATAATTACTTAACTGTTCCGTCTCTGGAGAACTGCTCAATCACTTCAAGTATAGCAATTTTTGCCTCTTTTCTTAACTTACTGAGATAATAAAGGTTGAGCCTTTACCCCTCCTAGCCACTAAACTGCAGTTCCAAACTTTAAAAGAGCAGGAACAAAGCCAGACCACCAGTGCTAGCATAGGAATGCCATAAAGTCCTTCAGGGTTTAAGACTGTCATGTTTGAACTCTATTTTGGTTTGGTTTGCTTGCACCTGCTAACACTTTTACATTCTTCTGCACTTTGCTTTGGGTGGGCTGTGTGGTTGCCTTTATCTATTGAACTGAAAACACCTCTGGGATTTCTACCCAAGCTTGTGTCAGCTGCTGTGGCTTGAACATGAGTATTTCTGTTTAAGATTTATAGCTGCATGAACTCTGTAAATGCCAGTCACAAAATTCCCATGTCAAAGAAGCAGCACTACATAACCTCTGTGAAGTAACTAGATCCTTATTAATTGTCAGCTTCAGGTAGCAGGACAAGTTCTTATCAACTACTTCCTTAAATGCGGCAGAGTTACTGGAGAGTGGTACTTAGTGACACTGAGATCAGAACACCACCAGAAACAGCAGCAGATGAGACAGTGCATTATATGCAGTGATGCTTACCTGTTCATGCTAGACATGACTCCCAGCTAAAACATGTATTGGTACAGAACTAAAGACCAAAGTGTGAAGAACTCTGATATCCAAATTACCAGTCATAGACTCATAGAATTAACCAGGTTGGAAGAGACCTCCAAGATCATCCAGTCCAACCTATCACCCAACCCTGTCCAAACAACCAGACCATGGCACTAAGTGCCCCATCCAGGCTTTTCTTGAACACCTCCAGGGACAGAGACTCCACCACCTCCCTGGGCAGCCCATTCCAATGCCAATCACTCTCTCTGCCAACAACTTCCTCCTAACATCCAGCCTAGACCTCCCCTGGCACAACTTGAGACTGTGTCCCCTTCTTCTGTTGCTGCTTGCCTGGGAGAAGAGACCAATGCCACCTGGCTACAACCTCCCTTCAGGTGGTTGTAGACATCAATAAGATGAGCCCTAAGCCTCCTCTTCTCCAAGCTGCACACCCTCAGCTCCCTCAGCCTCTCCTCACAGGGCTGTGATCCAGGACCCTCATCAGCTTCATTGCCCTTCTCTGGACAGCTTCCAGTATCTCAACATCTCTCTTGAATTGAGGAGCCCACAACTGGACACAGCACTCAAAGTGTGGCCTGACCAATGCTGAGTACAGGGGCAGAATAACTTCTCTTGTCCTACTGGCCACACCGTTCCTGAGCCATCCCAGGATGCCATTGGCTCTCTTGGACACCTGGGCACACTGCTGCCTCATCTTCAGCTACTACCTACCAGCACCCCCATCTCCCTCTCTGCCTTGCTGCTCTCAGCCACTCTGTCCCCAGCCTGTAGCGCTGCTTGGGGTTGCTGTGGCCAAAGTGTAGAACCCTGCACTTGTCCTTGTTCAATCTCATCCCATTAGCCTCTACCCATGCAGCCTGTCCAGGTCCCTCTGCAGGGCTCTCCTACCCTCCAACAGATCCACACCTGCTCCTAGCTTGCTGTCATCTGCACACTTACTGATGCTGGACTCAATCCCCTGGTCCAGATCATCCTGCCACCTCTCCTAGATATAAATATCAAAGACTCCAGAATCAGAGACACTATTTTTAATGTAATAAATGGATGTGGTTTTTTAAACTTTAATTTGCTGACTGCATGACCATATAGCCCAAAGCAGCAACCAAGGATAGTACCAAGTATTTTAAAAGGAAATTATCACAGTATCACAGTATCATCAGGGTTGGAAGAGACCTCACAGATCAAGTCCAACCCTTTACCACAGAGCTCAAGGCCAGACCATGGCACCAAGTGCCACGTCCAATCCTGCCTTGAACAGCTCCAGGGACGGCGACTCCACCACCTCCCCGGGCAGCCCATTCCAGTGTCCAATGACTCTCTCAGTGAAGAACTTTCTCCTCACCTCCAGCCTAAATTTCCCCTGGTGCAGCTTGAGGCTGTGTCCTCTCCTTCTGGTGCTGGCCACCTGAGAGAAGAGAGCAACCTCCTCCTGTCCACAACCACCCCTCAGGTAGTTGTAGACAGCAATAAGGTCTCCCCTGAGCCTCCTCTTCTCCAGGCTAACCAATCCCAGCTCCCTCAGCCTCTCCTCGTAGGGCTGTGCTCAAGGCCTCTCCCCAGCCTCGTCGCCCTTCTCTGGACACGCTCAAGCATCTCAATGTCCCTCCTAAACTGAGGGGCCCAGAACTGAACATGTTTTTGAAGCAACAGGGAATGGCTTCCCAGTTATCAGACTGAAACTCAACTTCGATCTTATGTCCTCTCCAGGGAAAGCATCTTTGAAGATTGCATCCTGTCCTGACTAGAAACCACTGTTTCACCCCACCAACCTGTTTCAGAGGTTGAGAAAAGCAGGTCTGAAATCAGCTTGGTACCCTGACTCACTCAACTACTTAAAGAAATGACACTTTCTGGTAAAATACTGAGGCCATCTTGAAGAGAGAAAAATGATGAAAGCTAAAGATAGCTTGAGTGTCGATTTAAGCACAATGTGGTAACAATGGAGTACGTCACAGACATCTGTTGCAGCACCTTAAAAGAAGAGGTGATGGAAACTGGTGGACACCAGGGATGCCTTATGCACTGAAGGGTAATGTAATGTATTCTGTATAAGTACATTAACAAGCCACTTCTATTGTGATTTATCTTTGCCATCAATTAGATAACTTTTACTTAGGCCTCAGGGCTGTGCTGTGTTGGCACTTGCTGCGCACTGCTCCCCAAGTGAATTTATCAGCCAACGACGTAATTCAATCAGTGATTTCAATTTACCACCAGCAAATCCCATTTACCATCATTATTTCCAATAATGTTCCAATAATATGTGGTGCTTTGTTAGGTCTCATTTTAAAAGAGCCTCTTCAGTATTATCAATCTGGTTCAAGTGAAGCTTCAACTCGCATTCAAGAACGCACTCGTTCCCCTGGGGTAACTCTACTTGTCCATAGCACACCAGACACATGAAAATTTAAACGAATGGCTCAGGACAGTTGTTTGTCTGCCTTTTCACGCCCTTTTCAGGATACTCTAAAAAGCACTCCAAAACATCAAATTCCATCACAGCATCATACATCTGCTGCTGATTAAATCATTTTCATACCACAGAGTTTTGTATTTTTGGGATGCCTATGCCAAGGGTCTCAACAAAATAACTCAAGGGAAAGCAAGCCACTGGATCAGCTAAACCCATGTAAGTACAGTAAGAGTGATGCTTGAATTTAAGGCAAAACTTCTTTGATTTGAGGGTGGTGTAGCATCGGAACAGGCTGCTGTACCAGTTTGAAGCAGGTCAGAATGTTTTGGTGAGAAGAACTAGATTACAGGCAGTGGAAAGAAAACAATGGTGACGTCTACTTCACTCATAGGCTTGCTGAGATATATAGGAACAAGAAACAAAAACATTAGACAATCACTTTTGCTGGGGCTGCTGGCTGAGCTGCATCTCTCTAACCTCACCCTTCATTTTGCTTCTTAACCTCTGGCTGAACCTCCATTCTTCCTTGGGACTGGGGTAAGGTTGAGAGGGGTAGGGGGGAAAAGGTGCAGGGGTGGTTGAGAGCCCCTCCTGGGGACTCAGGTTTCTGGGAGGGCTGTTGTGTTTCTGCATTACCTTTTACCTTGTATATTTCTGTCTATAACTGTATATACTGTAAATATCTGCTTGTATATTGTGCTAGCTGTAAATATAAGCTTCATTCATATTTCCAGAGCTGGCTGAGTCTAGTCTGGGTGATTTCTAAAGGGGGGGGGCGGGGAACACCCAAACCATCACAACTGCCCAGAGAGACTGAGCAATCTCATGCTTTGGAGACTTTCAAAACCCATTTGGTCGTGTTCCCAGGCAAACTGATCTAGGTGTAGCTGCAGTAGCTGGGGTGTTGGATCCCCAGAGGTCCCTTCTGACCCCTACCATTCTGTGATTCTGTGTAAAGCCAGAGGAAGCAATGTTCTGTGGCAGCTCTTCCTCAGGAAGCTTTTATTGTGTTATGGCATTAGCAGTGCTTATGAATTGCAGGCATGTTAGGACAGGAGCCCAGGTGGCCAAGCAGCACTTACCATAATAAATACACCATCTCATTTTCATTATTATGTGAGCTGATTATGCCAAAACAAGACCCTCAAGTGGCTTAAACTTTGCAGCAGCTGCAGCAAGAAGGACTTTGTAAGGCTTCCACCTACCTATGCTGTTAAGAGCCCACCATGGGGACAGACTGCAGAAGGTGTCCTAAAGTCACAACAAAAGTCCCTCCTAGGAACAGGCTCTGCCAAAATGGGAACAGAGTTCCTCATAGATTCTCTTGGCCTATCATAGAATCAACCTTGTTCAAGGCAAGGTTGGACGTGGCACTTGGTGCCATGGTCTAGCCTTGAGCTCTGTGGTAAAGGGTTGGACTTGATGATCTGTGAGGTCTCTTCCAACCCTGATGATACTGTGATACTGCGAACCAGGTTGGAAGAGACCTCCAAAAACATCCAGTCCAACCTATCACCCAGCCCTATCCAGTCAACTAGACCATGGCACTAAGTGCCTCATTCAGTCTTTGCTTGAACACCTCCAGGGATGGTGACTCCACCACCTCCCTGGGCAGCCTTGTGTTTGCAGCTTAAACATAATTCCTTGCAAACCTTAAGGCCTTAATTCCTTTATTACCTCCTATTCTGTGGTATGGGGAAACAATCATCATTATGATTTTCTTTAAATGCATGAATAAAACAAAATGAAAGGAAGACTGAAGAGCTCTTTTCCAAACAAATATGGTTTTTCATTTGTAAAATGCAAGCCAGTCTGAGCATTTGACAGTTTTGACTGTAAGCTCAAAGCCCTGAGCAGGAAGGTGCTGTAACAATAGTCTGCAAAAGAAAAGGATACTAATGGTAAAATACGACAAGTAACGAATTAAACAGCACTCAAAAGATGTACTCACTAAAAATAGATTCTCTCATTCCAACCATTCATGATTCTCTTGAGTTGATATTAAAATGAAGCCATTAATTACAGATTATTATTTCTGGATAATTTGGTGTGTGTATAAACTGTAATTCAGATGTCAAACATGAGGCTGTTACTGAAGAGCACTTTGTGTTTTATTGGTCCTTTTATGTAAACATAATGTGTAAACATAATTTTTTTACTGTGGTTTTATATACTATGCCTAGGGGTAAAAGTAAAAACATCTTTTCACACAGCACTTCCTTAAAATCACTAGCTGATATGGTTAATGGGTCTCAAAAAACCTGATATGAAAAATAAACCTCTGCAAATAGCAGCAATTTACACCCATTTTCTTATTTTATGTGTAAAGACTTTTTATAGCAGCAGTGAACTCAATGAAGTAGTTGCAAGCATCAATCTCTATTTGTTCTCCTATTTAGTTTTTAGAATGAACATTTACAAGTACCAAAAATTATGAAAAGCAAAGTGAATCTAACCCTTTAGGTATCACTGAACTTGAATATGCATTTCCTGAGGTTCAAAAGCCTTATTTACATGGTACAAACAGATGAGGATGAAAAATAGCTGTTCTTCAAACTGAAGAGGAAGATGCTGAAATTGCTTTGGGGAACATCAATGTTTCCTGTGCATGAGGCTTGAAATGTGGAAAGTACCCCCACCTACTGCAGATCTCTACCTTTTCAAGTATATGCACTCACACCCTAGTAATTGCACAAGGCTCAGTTGTTACTTCCAACAACTCAGGTCAAATCCTCAGATGCAATAATCTGCCTTTTTGGCAGGTCAGTAGAAACAGATTGTAGACAGATCATCCCACCTGGCACACCTAACCTTTATTTCTCCAACAACCAATATAAGAGATGCTAAATGAAATAAGACATAGGTCAGGCTCTATTTTACTAAGCATTTTTGTCAATGTATACACAGAATTCACTTGAAAAAGTCTGTACTAGACCCACATTGGCACAAACTCACATCATTAACAGGAGCATTTTTGAGCACCTAGAAATTCATGCCACAGTCTTTACTTGTTTTTTTCAAGTGGCTTTAGTTATCTGCCCACTGTCATCACCAACCTAAGGGTATTCACAAAATGAATTAAGGTCCCAGGTTATCATTCTGTGCAGTAACTGAGTAATATGAGCTTTTGGTTGCATAGTTACAACAGGTATAAGATCCTTTAAACTGATCTAAAGACAAAGAGGTAAGAAAAGACCCTCAGAGAACAGACCGTGATCCTTTCTGAAGCTTACCCCTTAGTTCATAGCATACAAAGCAGTGTAACAGACTTGTGCCTGCCATGCTATCAATTTAATTCCTTACTTGACCTTTTCTTTCATCTGTAACATGGCAAGAATAAAGCTCTTTATCATAGAATCAACCAGATTGGAAGAGACCTCACCCAGTCCAACGTAGCACCCAGCCCTATCCAGTCAACTAGATCATGGCACTAAGTGCCTCATCCATTCTCTTCTTGAACACCTTCAGGGACAGTGACTCCACCACCTCCCTGGGCAGCCCATTCCAATGCCAATCACTCTCTCTGCCAACAACTTCCTCCTAACATCCAGCCTAGACCTCCCCTGGCACAACTTGAGACTGTGTCCCCTTGTTCTATTGGTGGTTGACTGGGAGAAGAGGTCACCCCCACCTGGCTACAATGTCCTTTCAGGTAGTTGTAGACAGCAATGAGGTCACCCCTGAGCCTCCTCTTCTGCAGGCTGCACACCCCCAGCTCCCTCAGCCTCTCCTTGCAGGGCTGTGCTCCAGCCCCCTCACCAGCTTTGTTGCCCTTCTCTGGACACCTTCCAGCATCTTAACACGTTGCTGAGTTACTATGGCTGTTATTTCCATTATACCAAAAGATCAAATGACTTGCTCAAAGATGCAGAAACAAAGCAGAGATTCAGATGGAAGGTCTGAATCCCAGGTTGTGCTTTTAATAGTGACCATCACTTTATCTTCTTTTGCTGGAGAGAAACCACCATCAAAATTTTAACAGGTGATCTGTTAAACATCTAATAGTATCAGATCAGTGTGCATAAATACATGGTCTCCAAGCACTTCGTCTTCACTCCAAGACAAATAACTTAAACAGTAATGAAAAAGAAGATGTATCAGAACAAGAGATCAGAGGTTAATTGTTATCACATTAAACTCTGAAAATATGTTCTCCTTTAACACCTGATGACAGATGCCAGAAAAGCAGATGGAACCTGTCACAAGGGAACAAAAGATGCTAATTTGCAGATAAGCCAACTATAGTCTACAGTAATAAAGTCAGTTCTTGTTGTTTCTTAATAATGAGCTGTCAGATGGCAGGATTACAGCATGGTTTGACACCAAACTACTTCTCACAGAGAGCCACAGTGTCGTGATGACAGTCCTCTTCTTCATTCTGCTGGGACATTTTAATTCTATTGCTTATAAAATGAAACTCAATTTCTTACATAGTACATACTGACTTTGAAACCCTTAACACAATTCTGTGGGGTGGGTGGGCATGAAAAAAAAAAAAATCAACCCAACAACAAACCACTTCATAGGCAAACAAAATCACATTACTAGATTATAATTTCTCACAAATAGACTCCCTACTCTGCCTGGTACCCTCTCTCTTTTTCCCCTTGCCCCAGGGCACAACACAGTAGTGTGCAGCATATTGCCTTATGAATCTTCTTCAAGTACCCAATTATCCTGGTGCACAGACTTGTCATTACCGTGACAGCTGTGTGCAGTATGCAGCACACATTGTCAGAGGTGAAAGATTGTACACAGCCACTCTCTATTTCCATTACAACGTGGAAAGCAAAGGGAAAGAAAGAGACAGACACAAACGTGCACACCCCCTCAATAAATAACTTTGCTAGAGGTGATGATTAAAAGCAGAGGTTAAGGTAATTTTTTTTAAGTGCTAATACAATTGTCATGCATTTTGATGCTGTCTCTGCCTCCAGCAAAATCCCTCCCATGTATCTTTCTGTCACGATAATCAATGAGGTGGTGTGAATACATCTTGAGCACTTCTAACAGAGCTGACTAAAATAGTCCATCAGCCCACAGTCCTTTGAAAAGGAGAATTAAGCTTTTCCTTTTCTTCCTCTGGCCAGCTTTCCTCTGTTTAAAAAGCAAATACCCTATCACCACTCACACACAGCATCCTGAGAACTGCCACTTCAGCAACTGAGCTATACTGGTTCAAATAGGTGCCTGGATCACACGAGTGATACAAGGCACTCACCTTCCCTGTAAGCACAGAGATCTGACCCAGGACACGTCTGGAAAACTGCACTGTGATGGATGGAAGCTGGCACTCACGTGGCAGGAGGCATCTGATGTTACTGCTCCGAGCATATGTTCATGCAAGGCCACGTATAACCTCAGTTCCCACTAGTATCAAAGAGAACCATACCCTGCAAGCTTCATGGTCAGGATCTCAGAGGATCAGGCCTTTAAGGATAATTATGCAGAGCAAATGAGTGGTCATAGGTTGTAAGAATGTGCTGTAGGTTTTCTAATTACACACAAGTGTTTGGCAGTTCGATTCGTGTCTCACTGTGCAGGCCTCCACCATTTCTCCATGTACTCATGCAGCTTGTGACAGCTGCAAAGCCAAATACCCTTTTTTCACAACCTAGCATTTATAGGAAACCAGAGAGCAAAAAAAATCCAGATTGACAACAGACATACTGAGGTTTCTTATTTTAGTCCTTTTTTTTTCCTATTTCAAACCAAATAATAGTAAGCTTGTGGAAAACAACAGTTACAGTATGTACAGCTAAGACAGTTAAAAATACTCTCTAAAGACAAGCAGGCAGAAGAGGCTGTGTGATTGAAATAAGTCATCATTCAAAATTAATCTTCTCTGTATCAAGAGAGAGAAATGGAAGCAACCTGAAACCTCTGGTCAAGTATTCTGATGCCACCTCTCAAGGAGATACATCTTTACAGTCTGAAATGGAGGAGAAGGGAAGCAGCTGCAGAGACCACATGGAAGAAAACAGAGAACTCCCACCTCTCCTTTGGAAAGTGGAAATGAGGTGTTTATTACTTAGCATTAGTTGCTTGCTTTTCATCAGGTGACTTAATACATGAAGCTCCTGAACAAGACCCTGATTTAGTATCCTGTGCAAATACTCAGCACAAGTCTTGCTAGAGGATCAAGGAGACTTAAACTCTGGGCAGCCAGTGTGGTCTGGTGATACACCTTTTCCTTAGCTCTGCTTATAACTGAAGGCCAAACTTTGGTTCCTTGAAAGACCTAGTTCTCATGTCTGGAAAACACTGCTGCTTACAGGATAATGAACATCAAAGAAGCAATCACATAGAATCAACCAGGTTGGAAGAGACCTCAAAGATCCAACCTAGCACCCAGCCCTAGTCAATCAATCAATCAGACCATGGCACTAAGTGCCTCAGCCAGTCTATGCTTAAACACCTCCAGGGATGGCGACTCCACCACCTCCCTGGGCAGCCCATTCCAATGCCAGTCACTCTCTCTGCCAACAACTTCCTCCTAACATCCAGCCTAGATCTCCCCTGACACAACTTGAGGCTGTGTCCCCTTCTTCTGTTGCTGGTTGCCTGGGAGAAGAGACCAACCTTACCTGGCCACAGCCTCCCTTCAGGGAGTTGCAGACAGCAGTGAGGTCTGCCCTGAGCCTCCTCTTCTGCAGGCTGCACACCCCCAGCTCCCTCAGCCTCTCCTCACAGGGCTGTGCTCCAGGCATCTCCCCAGCTTCGTCACCCTTCTCTGGACACATTCTAGTATCACAACATCTCACCATACCTCAGAGTTAACATATAACTCATAAAAAACGAGTAGACTGAGAAGAAGCACTGAAAGGTGCTTCTCATGCAGAGAAACATAAAAAAAATAAATGAAACAATTTGCTCTTGGATATCAAACATTGACTCTTTCAAATCTTTGCTTCACTGTAAAGGCACAAGTGCATCACTATCACTTTTTGACTCCAATTTCAGCAACAGAGTGAAATCATAGAATCACAGATTCAGTCAGGGTTGGAAGGGACCACAAGGATCATCTAGTTCCAACCCCCTGACATGCCCAGGGACACCCTACCCTAGAGCAGGCTGCCCACAGCCTTATCCAGTTTGGCCTTAATCATCTCCAGGCATGGGGCCTCAACCACCTCCCTGGGCAACCCAGTCCAAGTCTCACCACTCTCATTCTGAAGAACTGATTACAGTAAGATAAGGGAGTGGAAAATGAAAAAGGGAATAAGAGAGTGAGCTCTAAAAAGATGAACTTATACTTACATCTTATCTCATAACAACAGCTCTGACACAAACCAAAGCCAGCACTGAATCTGACAAACATACAATGTGCCTAATTCTTACTAGTTATTAAAAGTGCAGCTGGTTTACAGCAGAAGGTTGTCAATTTCCATATGGTTTACATTACTGTAATTTCCTTCCAAATCTAGAATAAACAAGCAACCCAAGTGGAATTCTCCTTTCTGATAATGAGATTTTTCTGTGCAAAGTGAATTGCTTTCATTGAAAAGATGTGCAGTATTATTTTGTGGTTGTTTTTTTTTTTTTCTTTTAAAAAACCCAGTACTTACAAAAATTTCCCAATATGTGATCTGTCACACATTCTTCAAGTAAACATCCTCTGAGGCTCCAGGGTCAGAGGCATAAAATATACATGGTGAGCATGGTAGTGGTAAGAAGGACCTCGTTGCTGTACACAACTACCTGAAAGTATATCGTGGAGAGGCTGGTGCTAGTCTCTTGTCATAGGTAAATAGTGACAGAACAAGAGGGAATGGCCTCAAGCTGTGACTGGGTAGGTTTAGACTGGACATTAGGAAACATATTTCCATAGAAGGAGTGATCAGGCCTTGGAATGGGCTGCCCAAGGAGGTGGTTGAGTCACCAACCCTGGATGTGTTTGAAAGTCGATTGGATGTGGTGCTTGAGGAGATGGTTAAAGGGTGAGCTTCGTAGAGTAGAGACAGTGGTTGGACTTGATGACCCTGGGAATCTTTTCCAACCCAAATGTTTGTGTCATTTTGTGAATCAGTCATTGTCTAGACAGAAAAAAAAGCATCTCCCATAGCAAACAGTACAGGCTGGAAAGGTGTGCCCAGGCCAACCTCCTGACATTCAACAAGGCCAAATGTAAAGTCCTGCACCTGGATTAGTACAATCTCAAGCACAACTCCAGGCTAGCTGGGGAATGGCTGAGAGCAGCCCTGTTGGAGCCAGTCCAGAGGAGGCCATGAAGATGCTCAGAGGGCTGCAGCAGCTCTGCTATGAGGACAGGCTGAGAGAATCGGGGCTCTGCAGCCTCGAGAAGAGAAGGCTTTGAGGAGACTTTAGAGTGGCCTTCTAGTTTCTGAAGGGCATTTACAGGAGGGCTGGGGAGGAGCTATTTACAAGGTCTTGTAATGAGAGGATGAGGGGTAATGTGCTTAAACCTGAAGAGAGGCGATTTGAAGTAGATGTTAGGAAGAAGTTCTTTCGAGTGAGAGTGGTGAGACATTGGCACAGTTTGCCCAGGGAGGCTGTGGCTGCTCCCTCCCTGGAGGTGTTCAAGGCTATGCTGGATGAGGCCTTGAGCAGCCTGTTCTAGTGAGAGTTGTACTGCCCATGGTGGGGGGGTGGAACTGGATGACCCTTGAGGTCCTTCATAAACCATTCTATGATTCTAAGCACACCAGAGAATCAGCAACTCCTGAAGATAATACTTACAAATCTGGAATGTCTGAGGAAAGAGCAATAGAGTGAGGGTCTAGCATGGCCAAATCAAAAGCAGCAATTCTGGGTACTGCTATGGAGAGCCTCCACCACCATCATATACCACTGAGCTAAAAAAAGCTGGAAAGCCCCAAACAATAAAAATGGAAACTAACATGAGGCAAGGTTCAAAACATGGAGCTCCACAGTTAGGACTCAGCCAGAACTGGTACCTGAGTGTTCACTGGAAGGCTTTCTCTACTGTGTCAGTATGTGCCTTCACACTGATGGAGCCAGCTTGTGCTACAGAAAGAAGGTTTTGTTCACTAAACCTGTAGTGAAGCATACACAAATGTGAAAGCCTTAACAAAAATGTTAATATACTAATAGGGATAAAGTCTAGTTCTTAGGCTAACATCAGCTACTGAAATAGTCTTCCTCTTTTTTCATATCATCATCATATTAATTTGAATTAATATAAAGGAAGATGGGTTTTTAAAACATAATAATATCAAAATACAAAAAAAAACCAACCCAAAACCCAAACCAAAAAGCCAGGGAAAATGAACAAACAATCAAGAAAACCAAATCCAAATGCAGCCACAGATTAGAAAGATTTGAATGTATTAGCAGTGTAAGTCTTCTGGAAAATTGCCTTCATGCATAGACAGTCTTGTAATTTCCAGCTTTTCTCTTCCTATGTGCCTTCCAATAACAGAGCAAAACTGCCACAGGACAAAACCATCTATTTGCACAAGTACTTGATAGTACTGCAGCTAGTTGTCTCTCTTTCTGAGATGTTGTTGTGGAGGGCCTGTAGGCCCAAAAATAGGCTCATTTATGCCTGCTCTGCCTGGACATGTCTGTCTGTCTGTCTGCACCAGGAGTAAACGAGCACAAAGGGGCACAACAGACCGGGGCCATAAGGTCAGTTGCCCAGGACACCTGATTGTGTAAGCCCCCACATGCCCAGCTCGTGTCTTCCTGGTGTAAGCCCATGTGATCCCCATATTTGGGACAGTCCAGGCAAGTGCCTTTTGCCTATCATGGTAATATGGTAAGGTGTGGCTGACTGCCAACCTGATTGGTCATTCTAGTGGCCAATGAGACCATTAACTCTCAGCCCACATTTGATAAATAGGGGTGCACAGGCTCAGGTGCAGCCTTCCCCACGTTACTTGCAGCTCCGCCACATTGCTTGCCTGCCTGCCTGAGTACTTCCTTGCAGCTTTATGCCTGCCTTTAGTCAGCATTAGACTCGTGCTCAGACTGCACAGAATCCTGCCTCTGCACCTGGAGATCCTGCCTACGTACCCCTGGAGAGAGCAGCCAGCAGAAATCAGCAGCACAGGGTCAGAGACTGCCATTTCCCCTGACGCTGGAGGATTCCAGCCTTAAAGTCCACAGGCAGAGACCCTGAAGAACTGGACACTTGCAATAGGCTGTGATGTAGCCTGGAGGGTGATTTCTGATTAATCTGAATTGTGAGTAAATACTTAAATGACTCTGTAATTTCTATTGCCTCTGCCATAAAGCAGAAAGCAGATTATAGTATAAGACCCCAAGTGGCA
The DNA here is from genome assembly GCF_015220805.1 of Pogoniulus pusillus. Taxonomy (NCBI): domain Eukaryota; kingdom Metazoa; phylum Chordata; class Aves; order Piciformes; family Lybiidae; genus Pogoniulus; species Pogoniulus pusillus. Next base: position 5,420,050 of record NC_087281.1, on the reverse strand, counting down.
TCAAGCTGCAGGGAAAATTCTCTCTCTGTTAATAGTTTGAATGTTGCTAGTTATTAATAAGTTTCTGTAGACATACATATCCTAAAATGTCTTCATAACCGTGTAAAAGATTCCTTTTAAGATTAAAAGTTCAGTGGTTGGGGGTGGCGAGAGTTGAAATATTGGAAGTTAATAAATGTATATATTTTTCTAAATATCCTCTCACATTAATTAATTTCTCCCCTCTGCCTAACCGGCATAGGTCACAGAATACCCCATCCACAACAGATGTGTTGCAGAGAGGCAGCCCCTTGATCTCCTCTGTGCTTAGACTCTGTACAATAGCTGCTAACTGTGGATAGAAGTAGACTTTGCAGGCTTCAAGTTGGCAGCCACTCACAAGTGGTGTCCCACAAGGAACAGTGATGGGCCTGGTCCTGCTCAATATCTTTACTGATGACCTGGACCAGGGGGTTGAGTCCATCATCACTAAGTTTGCAGCTGGCACCAAGCTAGGAGCAGATGTGGAGCTGTTGGAGGGTAGGAGAGCTCCTGCAGAGGGAAGCAGATGTCACAGAATCATAGAATAATAGAATCAGTCAGAGTTGGAAGGGACCACAAGGATCAGCCAGTTCCAACCCCCTGACATGCCCAGGGACACCCTACTCTAGAGCAGGCTGCCCACAGCCTCAGCCAGCCTGGCCTTAAACACCTCCAGCCATGGGGCCTCAGCCACCTCCCTGGGCAATACAGTCCAGCCTCTCACCACTCTCATGCTCAACAACTTCCTCCTCACATCCAGACTGAATCTCCCAACGTCCAGTCTGAATCTCCCCACCTCCAGCTTTAACCCATTCCCCCCAGTCCTGTCACTCCCTGAAAGCCTAAAAAGTCCCTCCCCAGCTTTTTTGTAGGCCCCCTTCAGATACTAGAAGGCCACAAGAGGGTCACAGTAAGTGTCAATCTGCTGGAGGCTAGGAGAGCCCTGCAGAGGGACCTGGCCAGGCTGGATGGGTGGGCAGAGGCCAATGGGATGAGACTGAACAAGGCCAGGTGCAGGGTTCTACACTTCGGCCACAACAACCCCAAGCAGCACTACAGGCTGGGAACAGGGCTGGGTGATAGATTGGGCTGGATCATCTTAGAGGTCTCTTCCAACCTGGTTGATTCTATGATTCTGCTCATCCTGACCTCCATCACAAGCCTTATTCTCTAAGGGATTGCACAGACACATCTGAGGAGATGGCCTTCTTGCAGGGACACTGCATACACTCAGCAAAATATTTCAGTCTTCTAATACAGAGGCATAACAAAGACCCTTACCAACATGACTGAAGCAAGGTGTGAGGAAGGAAAGGAAGAAAATGCTCTATTTGCAGCAGAATTTCACTCTTCAAATGACATCTATGTTGTCTACATTTATTTTCAGAGGTTTTTTTAAATACATACTTCAGAGCTAAGATGTTCTGCATTTGATCTGACATTTTGACATTCAAGAGCAGTTAGAGAGGCAGAAACTGCAACCCTGTTTGGTATAACTGGTAGGCAAAAAAAACAACCCTAAAATATTATTCATGAAATTTTAATCTAGTCAAAGCAAATTGGAAAGATGACTGACACAAATCAGAACACAGTTTGCTTGGCTTTTAAAGATTTCATTTTTTTTCCACCCCATTTACAGTAAGCAGAAGAAATGTCTTTAGCATTTAAGGAATACTAAGGTTGTCTGGGAAACTGTTCTCAATTTAAGCTCTTTTGCCATTAAAAAAAAAAAAAAAGCAGAGTTAGTGGCAGAAGATGAATTCTCCATATCAGAGGAACTGCAGCCAACAAATGGCAAAGCAAATGATTAACATTATTAGTGTGGCCAGCAGGGTGAGGGAGGCGATTCTCCTCTTCTACTGTGCTCTGCTGAGACTCCAACCTGGAATACTGCATCTGCTTCTGAAGCCCCCATTACAAGAGGAATGTGGAGATGCTGGAGTGTGTCCAGAGAAGGGCCATAAGGATGATGAGAGGGCTGCAACACGTCTGCTACGGAGGACAGACTGAACGAGTTGGGGCTGTTCAGGATGGAGAAGAGGAGGCTCCCAGGTGACCTTCTTGCGACCTTCCAGGATCTGAAGGGGGCTACAAAAAAGCTGGGGAGGGACTTTTTAGGTTGTCAGAGAGTGACAGGACTGGGGGGAATGGAGCAAAGCTGGAGGTGGGGAGGTTCAGCCTGGAGGTGAGGAGGAAGTTTTTGAGCATGAGAGTGGTGAGAGCCTGGAATGGGTTGCCCAGGGAGGTGGTTGAGTCCCCATGCCTGAAGGTGTTTAAGACCAGGCTGGCTGAGGCTGTGGGCAGCCTGCTCTAGGATAGGGTGTCCCTGCCCATGGCAGGGGGGTTGGAACTGGCTGATCCTTGTGGTCCCTTCCAACCCTGACTGATTCTATGATTAACATGTAGCACACGTTACCAAGTTGTTTTTCAGTCAGAGCTTGGGGCCAAGCAATGCTTGCCCACTTGTCCTGCTCTAACTACTTGACACACCTATCCCTGGTGAACTGAACTGCACTCCTCATTTATTAAGCTTAACAACATAAATAACAGATCTCTAAAACCAAAACAGAGACACTACAGAAAATCGAGATATATTATAGGCAGAGGCCAAACTTCTCTTCTTACAAGGGTGCATGCAATGAAGCTGTACACAGTGGCACTTAGTGTCATGGTCTGGTTGATTGGACAGGGCTGGGTGCTAGGTTGGACTGGATGAGCTTGGAGGTCTCTTCCAGCCCAGCTGGTTCTATATGCCCGTGGAAGGAGAATGTAAACCCCAGAAAGGCATCATCACTGAGTAACATGACTTTGTAGACTGAAAACTGAATTATACAATCAGGTAGCTACACGGAGCTAAGAAATAAACTCAAGTGGGGTAATGATACTTGGAAATCTTCACTGTGCAAGTTTGAAAGGACAGAAATCACCATCACAATCAAGCACTTCAAAACCACATTATTCTTGCAATGAAAACACTGTGTAAATGCTTTAAGCTTCCGTTCCCCTCAAGACATAGTTGATGGATGCTGGTAAAGTCTCTACAACCTTATAAAAACCAAAATGCAATCCAGCACACTCAGGCTCAGACCAGTCATAAGTCAATACAGCTCCTGCCCACTAATTTTATTTGCAGTAACTACCAATGACTCTTAGGAAGCCTGTGATTTCTGTGACAACAATGATGACAGCATTACCTCTGCCTTCCTTCTGCTTTTATGCATTGGATAGTCTGTCTTCAGGGAAGTTTTCCCTTAGCCCTGTCCCACTGGCCACTGAGTCTCGTAAAAAATGAGCACTTTCTGGTCACCACGAGCAGGTGCAACATGAAACCTAACACTGCTTTTGCAGCAGCAAAAGGGCTAACCTGCCTCTTCCATTAGCCTACCTTAAGGGCTATGTTTGTGAAGGAATGAGAACTTTCCCACTTCTTAAAGCAGCAAATCCATGAACACCCAATGCAGCCAGAGCGAGCTGTTAGCACATTTCACTATGAGAGCTCAGATGAGAGATTCTGCAGCAGGAGGGGGTTATGAAAAGTCTGTCTGAAAGCCTACAGCAGAGGACAACACATCTCACTCTAGCTTAAGAAGCAGCTACCATGTTATTTAGATGGTAGTGTAAAATAAAATTGAAATAAATGTGTTTCATAGAACTGAAGATGAAGAATCAAGAGAATGACAGGTTGGCAGATGATAGTTCTTTCATTTTGCAGTAGACTGGTTAAAATCATCTCTGCCTGTCCTGCCATATATTACTTTATCTTTAAGAGCCATCTGACTATTAATTTTACTTTTGGAGGATGCTTTTCTTATTTCATCCCTATAAAAAACCCAAAACCAAAACATAATTATAACAAGCAACAGGATAGTTTTTGTCATAGATTTCCTATGCTGCCAATAAAGAAGGAAGGAAAACAGTAATGGAGAAGTGTACAGAAAATAAGCTCTTCAAAATTTTAATACCAGCTAAGAAGCAATAGCTCCTCTGTGCAACCAGCAACAGAACAAGGGGACACAGCCTCAAGCTGTGCCAGAGGAGGTCTAGGCTGGATGTTAGGAGGAAGCTGTTGGCAGAGAGAGTGATTGGCATTGGAATGGGCTGCCAAGGGAGGTGGTGGAGTCACTGTCCCTGGAGATGTTCAAGCAAAGCCTGGATGAGGCTCTTAGTGCCATGGTCTAGTTGATTGGCTAGGGCTGGGTGCTAGGTTGTAGTGGATGAGCTTGGAGGTCTCTTCCAACCTGGTTGATTCTGTGATTCAGTAAGCATCTTTTCCATACTGTCTCATAATTAGATGCCCACCCTAAGGCAACCTTTCTGTAGTCATCAGGTTAGAAAACTCTCCTGGTAAGAGAGTGACACGTATTAGGATGCTTAAACAAACAAACAAAACCCCCCAAAAAAACCCACCAAAACAACCCCCAAAACAACTCCTTAAGCCTCAATTTCCTACACTTGAAGAAAAGAAGCCCACAGCATTAGAACAGTCCATCAACTACAAGGGTGAGAAAAAGAAACTTCAAAAATTGCTACCCTGTTGTGCTTGGTGCTAGCTCTTTGCTCGGTTAAGCCTTTGCTCCTCTCACAAGGACAGTTCTTGCTGTGCAGGGATGAAAGCCTCAGTATCTCAGAACTCAACAAGAGGTACTAAAATGGTTTTGCCTGACTTTGAGTTTTCCATGGCCCATTCTTCAGCCAGCTTCCACTTTAACACAGATTATCTTCATCTCACTGACTTCTGAGACTTGAAATTAACTTTTCCCATCAAGAAAATTCACATGGCTTTGCTCTGAGATGCTTTTAATCCTATTTATGGTGAACCACATTTTCTTCCTCTAAACTCCTTCTGCTTTTTCCCACACTGTACACAGCTCTGTTCTGTACTGTTGATTATTTCTGCACAGTGGAAGACTTGACACATGTCTTTGTACTAGGGCTTGGAAAGCTGAAGTGACATCACACTTCCAATTTCATTGTTCCATGTCCAGTACCAAAGTACTTGGCTATTACATAACCCTGCCACAGCAGCATCCATACCTTTCCTTATAAACACTTTTTTCCTGCTTTCTTTATGACAACTCGACTGACTTCTCCTTCTCAGTTAATTTTCACTTTGCTCTTTCTTCTACTATGCAGCTGAGGCACACTACAATTCTACTGCTATTTCATTCTTAACATCTCCAAGATCATGCTGTGCTTCCTATAAACAAGCCTCTTACTCAGACCATCATTACAGCCCACCTTGACCACTGGTAAAGTCTGTTCCTCTACTTGCCAAAGGACTCTCCTCGTTCCATGCAAAACACAGCTGCAACAGTGATCTACCTCACTTGTCGATTTGATCATGTCAAGACACTCTCTCTTTGAAGCCTTCTACTTCTGTCATGTCAAATTTAGGCTTCTTGTCATCACCTTCAAAGCTTTAAATTGCCTGTCACTGTCCTCCCATTCCCCTGACCGATTTTCCTTATGTTGTGAGTTCCCCAGAGCAAAGAACATCCCTCCTTGAACACTTGTAAAGTGATTAGTTGTATGACAGAGGCTATTACCACAAATAAATCACAAACAATAAAGATTGCACCAAACCTCATTTCGCAGCACAGAGAAAGAAACAGAGAAACACGCAGGATGAATAGAAATGTTTTTTCACTGACAAAACTGAGGACAAAGGAACCAATATAAATTCTCCTCAAAGGAGACTTATACAACAACAAACAAATGCTCTTTTATGTCTAAACAAGACCCTACAGGAGAGTTTTATGACTCTCTGTGCACATTATATCATACCATGAATTAATTGGTTTGCTCCCTACCACTCTGCAGAGTAGCACTATGTTTCTCAGGTGTGTAAAATGGGCAAGAACACTTCAAACACTTCATACCTGCCTCCACTGCATTATTCTGCAGTTATATAGCTAGTTCCTGTGCTTCTTCACCCACTTTAAGCTAGTATCAATACCTGAGCAACCCAGAAATATGGCACTAGTACGCTTCTGGGGTGCTTGGGTAACTGGAAGGAAGAACTTCAAAGGTGGAAAAGTTGCTCCTTGCTGTGTCTTCACCAGGTTAGATATCCAATTTCCCAACAGCTTATTACAGGTTCACAGACTGCATTGGGTTGGAAAATACCCTCAAAGTTCATCTTGTCCAACTCCACTGCAGTGAGCAAGGACACCTCCAATTAGAGCAGGCTGCCCAAGGCCACATCAAGTCTGATCCTGAATGTCTCCAGGGCCTCAACCATATTCCTTGGCAACTCGTTCCAGTATTTTTCCTCTGTCATTGTGAAGTACTCCCTCCTTATGTCCAACTTAAATGTACTCTACACCAGTTTGAAACCATTGCTCCTCATCCTATCACTACAAGTCCTTCTACACAGTCCTCCCCACCCTTCAGATACTGAAATGTAGCTGTAAGATCTCCTTAGAGCCTTCTCTCCCCCAGGCTGAGCAGCCTCAATTCTTTCAGCCTGTCTTCACAGGAGAGGTGCTCCAGTCCTCTGGCCATTTTTGTGGCCTGCCCCTGGACCCCCTCCAGCTGATCCACGTCTCTTGTTCTGGAGGCCCCAGAGCTAGACACAGTACTTTGGGTAAGGTCTCACCAGAGCAGAGTGGCAGAATCACCTCTTTCAACCTGCTGACCATGCTTCTTTTGATGCAGCCCAGGACATGGTTTGCCTTCTGGGATATAAGTGCACATTCACAGATTCACAGAATGACCCAGGTTGGAAGAGACCTCCAAGCTCATCCAGTGCAACCTATCACCCAGCCCCATCCAATCAACATTGTCAATTCACATCCAGCTTCTTGTCCACCAGTACCCCCAAGTCCTTTTCTGTAGGGCAGCTCTCAACCTCCTCATCCTCCAGCCTGTACTGATATATTAGGCAAAGCAACTTGTTGAAGAATTTGCTTTTTGCCAGCAACCAGATTCCTCAACCTTAAATGCTGAAAAAAAGGAGACACCATTGTACTTCATCATCCAACTCTTCTGCCCAACTGTCTGCTGTTCTGAATTTGAAATGAGAGCGAGGTGGCTCACTAGCTGAAAGAACCTATTATCTGCTCCAGGAACTCTTTGTGAGTATTCCAGCTTTCTGTGTTAATTAAGACAAGTTAGACTTCCATGTGAGTTAACTGCAATACGTCAACATCTGTAACAGATTTAATCCTTTTCTCTGTAGCAGCCACTACATCAAACACATGCTATATTTTGATCAATTCCCTCTTTGCTCATAACAGACTTAAACATCCATGACAGCTCAGTACAAAGGGAGGATTCCAGCTTTTGAGAATTCCATCAAGTGCCACTGGGAAATCTCCTCAGAGCACCACATTGCCTGACAACTGACAACCTTCACATTTCCTCTGTATCAGTACCTGTTGCCCTTACCACTGCACATGTTTAAAGATTTCATTCATAGACTGACGTTAGGCTGCAACGTTTCTCGTGCATAAAAGGAATTAAAGTCTTAGCAATATCTCTTACATTCATGAAAATGTTCCAGAGAAAGCAGAGGGATCCAAATGGGATCCAGTAAAATCTATTGTGATGGTTTGGTTTTGGGTTGTTTTTGAGAGGGGTTTTGTTTGTTGGGTTGTTTTGTTCCTGCAGCAGCTGCAATTTTCAGAAGTCTGCCACAGGTTCATGATGATCATAAAAAAGCATGATGGCTCTTGAGCTTATTCCCAGTTCTGCTGCTGGTTTCTCTGCACCTCTGGTTCCTAGTCTCAGCTCTACTTTTTTCAACAGTGTATAGGGTTAACACTCCTGGGGCAGTAACCCTGAACCTGACCCTGGGGGTCTTGGCCCCTCCCCAGGGGTGGGCCACACTCCAGGTGATGGTTAGCCCACTCCCCCCACTTCCTGTGGTATAAAAGAGGAGCACTTCCTGCTCCTCATCCTCTTTTCCCTTGGCTCCCTCTTGACACACACACACTCATACTGCATACCAGCACACCACGTGGCAGCCATGAGGCAGAGACACCATCACATTACTCGGGTTGTATCCATCCCTTTTTGTATTTTGCTGTTTTCCCTTCCTTATCCTTTGTAAACTCAAACTCCCCTACCTCCAATACCTTTTCTAAGTTATTGTTAAACTTTTCCTTTTTAACTTCTAAGTCGAGTGAGATTGATTTATTTGGGTGTCCCTACCTTTCTCTCTCTCCCTGTCTTTTGGGAAAAGGAGGGGGAAGAGGGGAGGGCACTCTATAAATTCTATAAATTGTCATTGGGTCTATTAAATTTATTAGAGTCTCTGGGAACCTGCATTTGAACCCAAGACAAACAGTTGATAGAATCAACCAGGTTGGAAGAGACCTCCAAGATCATTCAGTCCAACCTATCACTCAGCCCTGTCCCCAGCCTGTAACATTGCTTGGGGTTGCTGTGGCCGAAGTGTAGATCCCTGCACTTGGCCTTGTTAAATCTCATCCCATTGGCCTCTGCCCACCCATCCAGCCTGTCCAGGTCCCTCTGCAGGGCTCTCCTACCTTCCACCAGATCAACACCTGCTCCTAGCTTGGTGTCATCTGCAAACCTACTGATGCTGGACTCAATCCCCTCATCCAGATCATCAATAAAGATGTTGAACAGGACTGTGCCCAGCACTGATCCCTGGGACACACCACCAGTGACAGCTGCCAACTGGATGTGGCACCACTCACCACCACTCTCTGAACCCAGTCCTCCAGCCAGTTATTGAGCCATATCAGAGTGAATCTGTCCAAGCCACAAGCTGCCAGCTTTGCCAGGAGCTTGTTGTGGCAGACTGTGTCAAAAGCTTTGCTGAATTCCAGGTAGACTTCATCCACGAAAGCACAGTTATGGTGCTGAAGAGAAGTGCCACATTATGGCCCCAGATGAAGAATGCTGCTACTGAAGAAGGAACATGTTGCCAATTTTTCTGCCATTTTCCTTCTTGAACCCAGCCAATTCATCTTCCACTCATCTTCCTTTTCACCACATCAAGTGCTTCCCAAAATATGTGCTGGGTAGAGTCACTACTCATAAAATGAGCTTGAGCAAAGAAACTGAAGAGCTTTCTGTTCAATTAGCAAGTTAAATCAAATGTGAATGAAAGTCAAAGCTATGACAAAAGATATAGGTGGAACCAAGTGATTAGTTGCAGATTGCAAGCAGGAGGAGCAAGGGAGGACTCCTGTATACTCCTCTCAATTTGCTCAGCTGTAACATGTAACTGCACCTCCAGGCTAAGGCTTTACAGCAGGCTAAACAAATCAGGTAGTGGCTACTTGGACCAGCATTTTACTGGCTTGGTGTGACAAATGAATACCACAACTAACACAAGTGAGTGTGTTGAGACCATGCAGTAAAGAAATCACACAATCAACCAGGTTGGAAAAGACCTCTAACATCATTGAGTCCAACCTATCACCTAACCCTTCTAATTAACTAACTCATGGCACTAAGTGCCTCATCCAGCCTCCTAATAAACACCATCAGGGATAGTGACTCCACCACCTCCTCAGGCAGCCCACTCCAATGCCAATCACTCTTTCTATGAAGAGCTTCCTAACATCCAGCCCATCCCTGCCCTAGTGCAGCTTGAGACTGTGTCCTCTTGTTCTGTTGCTTCTTGCCTGGCAGAAGAGACCAACCCCCACCTGGCTACAGTGTCCCTTCAGGTAGCTGCAGACAGCAATGAGGTATCTCCCCTGAGCCTCCTCATCTCCTGGTTGAACAACCCCAGCTCCTTCAGCTGCTCCATGTAGGGCTGTGCTCCAGGCCCCTCACCAGCCTTGTTGCCTTTCATTGGACACATTCAAGCACCTCAACATCTTTCTTAAATTGAGTGGCCCAGAACTGGACACAGTACACAAGGTGTGGCCTAACCAGGGATGAGTACAGGGGCAGAAAAATTGCCCTGGTCCTGCTAGTCACACTATTCCTGAATAGGCATGGATGCCATTGGCCTATATAGTTAGTTGTGACATCAACTTGATTCCTGTTAGGTGCTTACAGGAACTTCAGTTACTTTCCTGAGACTGTTTTGAGCACTCATAGAACACAACTTCAAACTCAACAAGATCACCAAGTGCAACTGCACTGCAAAAATACAACAGATAAAATAGGAAGACATCAACAAGAACATAATGCCAATGACATCTGCTGAGCTGGCCATACTCTTAGCAAGTGATTGCATCAGATGTGTCAGACTTCACTTGGAAAACATACCTCAATGTATTTGCCAAACATGCAAGCAAAGCCTGGCTGAGGCACTTAGTGCCATGGTCTGGTTGATTGGACAGGACTGGGTGCTAAGTTGGACTGGCTGATCTTGGAGGTCTCTTCCAATCTGGTTGATTCTATGATTCTGCTGGCATTCAGAACAACAGAGTCCAAGATGAAGTGGTTTCATTTTGGAAGCTCTTTGGGCATCAGATGACAGGCATCAATCCTTTTTTCTCCCCTTTTTTTTTTTTGTTGTTGTTTTGTTTCCAGACTATTTTTTGGTAGCAATGTAACAATGTGTGGGACCTTGTTTAGCAAACTGATGCTCTTCCTGTGACAACTTCTAACCCCTTTTAAAGGCTCTTCAAAGCTTAAATAAAATCTGACACTTTTCTTCCTACCATATGTGGAGGTAATGAATCTATCAAGTCTCTTGAGGCAGCCAGCAATTATCTCTGACATTAGATACAACACACTTGCATTTAACCACAGAAGCATAACTTCAACTATAGGCAAGAATAATTAAAACTTTGGAAGCTACCATGAAATAAGAACAGAACAGCTGGGTGAAATGAAAGAGAACTGCAAATAGATTTAGAAAACACCTCAATGTGCTAAATTTGTCCTGACTGCATTTGTGGCAGTTAAAGATGTCCAACAAAAAAATGTTCAGTGCAATGGTTTGTCCCCATTCACCTTAGAACACTTCAAGGCTACAAGAACACTTCCCATCCACAAGAAGGGTCATAAGGAGAAGCCAGAAAACTACAGAGCTGTCAGCCTGACCTCAGGCAAGGTGATGGAACAGGTCATCTTGAGTGCCATCACAAAGCACCTACAAGATGGCCAAAGGGGTCAGGCCCAGCCAGGATGGGTTTAGGAAGGGCAGGTCCTGTCTCACCAACCTGATCTCCTTTTATGATCAGGTTTCTGCCTGGTGAATGTGGGGAAGGCTGTGGATGGAGTCTACCTGGACCTCAGGAAAGCCTTTGACACTGTTTGCCACAACAAGCTCCTGGCAAAGCTGGCAGCTCATGGCTTGGACAGATTCACTCTGTGCTGGATCAAGAACTGGCTGGATGGCAGAGCTCAGAGAGTGGTGGTGAGTGGTGCCACATCCAGTTGGCAGCTGTCACTAGTGGTGTTCCCCAAGGATCAGTGCTGGGCCCAGTCCTGTTCAATATCCCTATTGATGATCTGGACAAGGGAATTGAGTCCAGCATCACTAAGTTTGCAGATGACACCAAGCTAGGAGCAGGTGTTGATCTGTTGGAGGGTAGGAGAGCCCTGCAGAAGGACCTGGCCAGGCTGGATGGGTGGGCAGAGGCCAATGGGATGAGATTGAACAAGGCCAAGTGCAGGGTTCTGCACTTTGGCCACAACAACCCCAGGCAGCACTACAGGCTGGGAACAGAGTGGCTGGAAAGCAGCCAGGCAGAGAGGGACCTGGGGCTACTGAAAAATAGTAGGCTGAAGATGAGCCAGCAATGTGCCCAGGTGGCCAAAAGAGCCAATGGCATCCTGGCCTGCATCAGGAACAGTGTGGCCAGTAGGACAAGGGAGGTTACTCTGCCCCTGTACTCAGCACTGCTCAGGACACACCTTGAGTGTTGTGTCCAGTTCTGGGCCCCTCAATTCAAGAGAGATGTTGAGGTGCTGGAAGGTGTCCAGAGAAGGGCAAAAAAGCTGGTGAGGGGCCTGGAACACAAACCCTATGAGGAGAGGCTGAGGGAGCTGGGGGTGTGCAGCCTGGAGAAGAGGAGGCTGAGAGGTGACCTCATTGCTGTCTACAACTACCTGAAGGGGCATTGCAGCCAGGTGGGGGGTGGCCTCTTCTGCCAGGCACCCAGCAACAGAACAAGGGGACACAGTCTCAAGTTGTGCCAGGGAAAGCCTAGGCTGGAAGTTAGGAGGAAGTTGTTGTCAGAGAGAGTGATTGGCATTGGAATGGGCTGCCCAGGGAGGTGGAGTTGTTGTCACCCCTGGAGACATTCAAGCAAAGCCTGGATGTGGCACTTAGTGCCATGGTCTGGTTGACTGGACAGGGCTGGGTGCTAAGTTGGACTGGATGAGCTTGGAGATCTCTTCCAACCTGGTTGATTCTAAACATAGTTGATAAGACCCACGGTCTAGCTGACTCGATAGGGCTGGACTACATAATCTTGGTTGGATAGGTTGGACTGAATGACCTTGGAGGTCTCTTCCAACCCAGTTGATTCTATCATTCGATGGTAGTTTTGCCTGTTCTGGTTCAAGAGGACAGTTATTGAATCACAGCAAAAGTATTCTAAAGGGTTTGGAGATTCTCATTCAAATCATAGCAAGAGAGGTACTGGGTTTACCCATTGTTCTCCAACCTCACTGTTTCCTGAGTCTGAAAACATTTAATGTTCCAGGGCAGGCAGAATGTCTCATTTTGTTGTTCTCCAGCCATCTCTGCACAGGATGGTGAACAAACCCTTGAATGCAGTGTCTCTGTCTCAGCCACACTGGAAGGCTGAGAAGTGTCAGATATTAGCTATCAAGCGATGCTTCCACAGAATAGTTATAGTCCCTGCTAGCTGGGCCACCTTTTGAGAGATCAGCCTGCAGCAGTTCCCAGGGACAGCTGTCAAGAGCTGCTCTCAGCAGGTAAGCTGTCTGCAGTACACTGTCTTGAGCAAGGCCAGATCTGTTCCTGTTGCAATACAAGATGGAGCTTTTCATACAACACAGAGCAACATTTTGACACAGATGTATCTTAATGGCATTCCAGGAGATTTGTAGTTTCAGGCCCATGCAAGTTACAGGCAGACAGTGATTTCTGCTATGAATCCCAGTGAGAAGCTTCCCATCACTTTTTCATCTTCTCTTGGGCTATCAAGACTGTTTCTCAGCCTTGTGTCTGTCAGAGTAGATGGTTACTGCAGATAAACAGAACTTAGTTTCCAGATGGCTGCATAAACTAGCCAGACTTGCTTAGTGAGTAGCATATATGCTGTTTGTATAGGTCAGCAACTCCCTGTGAGCAAAGAGAAAGCTAAGAATGAAATGCAATGAGTGATGTGCCTGTTCCTGCCCACGTCACCTCTGCTGTCCTTCAGCAGTGGCCTAAGTTTAGCACTAGAACTCTTCCACAGCAGTGCTCAATCCTGTATGGCAACATTATATCAGCATAAAGGATCCCTTGTAAAAGGGAGATAGAGATCAGGAACCTGGCACTGCATCTGAGTGAGGGCAGGGGAGAGAAAGAGAGGAGTAACACTGCCCATTTTCCTGAGACATCATGTCTGTACTACAGCTGAGAAGTGCAGCTCTGTTTTGAAACTACACTTCTTTCACCCACTCCCTGCAACTCACGAGTGCTGGAGACCCTTGAAGTCAGAGTTTCCTGGCACTGAACATCAAGCCTCATTGGGTTGTGCTCGCTTTGGAAAATCCCTGCTGTCAGCACCCTGGGAGCTTTTCAGCTTTGCTTGGAAAACGTTGCTTTTTGGTCTCAGCTCTAGATGACAGACCTCACTCATAGAATCATGGAATCAGCCAGGTTGGAAGAGACCTCCAAGATCATCCAGTCTAACCTACCACCCAGCCCTGTCCAGTCAACTAGACCATGGCACTAAATGCCACACCCAGGCTTTGCTTCAACACCTCCAGGGATGGTGCCTCCACCACCTCCCTGGGCAGCCCATTCCAATGCCAATCACTCTCTCTGACAACAACTTCCTCCTAACATCCAGCCTAGACCTCCCCCAGCACAACTTGAAACTGTGTCCCCTTGTTCTGTTGCTGCTTGCCTGGCAGAAGAGATCAACCCCACCTGGCTACAGCCTCCATTCAGGTAGCTGTAGACAGCAATGAGGTCTGCCCTGAGCCTCCTCTTCTGCAGGCTGCACACCCCCAGCTCCCTCAGCCTCTCCTCACAGGGCTGTGCTCCAGGCCCCTCACCAGCTTTGTTGCCCTTCTCTGGACACCTTCCAGCACCTCAACATCTCTCTTGAATTGAGGGGCCCAGAACTGGACACAACACTCAAGGTGTGGCCTGACCAGTGCTGAGTACAGGGGATGAATAACCTCCCTTGTCCTGCTGGCCACACTGTTCCTGACCCAGGCCAGGATGTCATTGGCTCTTTTGGCCATCTGGGCACACTGCTGGCTCATCTTCAGCCTACTATCTTTCGGTACCCCCAGGTCCCTTTCCTCCTGGCTGCTTTCCAGCCACTCAGTCCCCAGCCTGTAGTGCTGCCTGGGGTTGTTGTGGCCAAAGTGCAGAACCCTGCACTTGGCCTTGTTCAATCTCATCCTATTGGCTTCTGCCCACCCATCCAGCCTGTCCAGGTCCCTCTGCAGGGTTCTCCGACCTTCCAACAGATCCACACCTGCTCCTAGCTTGGTGTCATCTGCAAACTTAGTGATGCTGGACTCAATTCCCTTGTCCAGATCATCAATAGGGATATTGAACAGGACTAGGTCCAGCACTGATCCTTGGGGAACACCACTAGTGACTGACTGACTCCCATATCATTCCCTAGTCACAATTAGAAACCCTCCATATGTTTGAAATAACCATTTGTTAAGTCACTGTTTGCCTCACAAGCTTTAATATGCCCTCAGAATGGCTAGAGTCAAAATCAAATTTGGTCACCTCTTCAAACTTCCATCGTGACAGCATGATGAAAGTGAACTGATCTGAGGTGTACCATGGAAGGAGATGTTAACTCCTGTGCCTACCTGGCACAGCAATTGGAGGGAGAAGCAGAACAGTAACTAAGGAACTCTCTGGATGCTGTGGCAGTCTCAGCTAGCAAAAGCTGATGTAACTCCACAACAATTTTCACTGAAGATATTGGTACCAGTTAACAGAAACGTGAGCACTGGAGTTGCACTATGTGTTCACTGACCTGTAGAACTGCCCTCTATCCTGTTACTTAATCATCTGGTAGAATATCAGCTCACTGTCATAGTTTGCAGCTTGCTTTGTTTATTAGATACATAAATGTAGTTCCTGATATTTCTAAATGTTACTATTTCTTATTCTCAAGGGGTCTTTCTGTCCACCACATGAAAAGATCCTGGTTTTGCTGATTCTTTTCTGAACTGTGACAATGTATTTGAGTCAGCACAGAAAAGAACAATGATCAACCTATGCCTCATCCCATTTTCTCTGCAATTAAAATAAACTGAATACTTGGCAAGTCAGGCTTAATTTGTGCAGAATATGTCCCAGTGTAGCCATATTTAATTGTGGAATGATTTAACATACTAGGCCACAGGGCAAAACAAGAGTTCAGTTACTGCTTCCACTCTATTCCTCAAAGGTGAGCTAGGTAAAAAGTTTTAAGGAAGTCTCTGTGTTTTCTGCTGGAAAAAGAAAAGGAGGCAGAAGCAGATCTAAGAGAGCAAGAGAGATTTCTGTATCAGAAGAAAATTGTCAGGCTTGGAGTCCTAATGTACCGAGCACGCAAGAGATGTCATGTCTGCAAATTGCTGCTCTTGTAGCTGGCATTTTAGGAAGAATTAGATGGGTGGACAGTTAAATGACACAAAGTATTGTATATCTTTAGCCCTCAAGGAAGAGGCTACTACTTCAAATCCCCTTACATATATTTTCTTTTTTTCCTCTTCTTCTTTTAGGTAATTTTTTTTTTTCCCTGTGAAAAGGTCAAGCCAATGTGACAGAAAATCATTCTGACTTGAAGACTGTTAGGAGTCATGAAAGTAACACATCCTCCTGTATTCAGCCTGGCTCGATGTGTGCAGAAAACTGCACAACATAAAAGGGGATTTAAAAAAAAAAGAAAGAAAAACAACAACAAAAAGAAACAAAAGAAAGAACAAAAAGAAACACCCACAAAGAAAATTTAGTCCAAAATAGAACCAACAAGAGGAGGAAAGAGAGACAACAGCATTTGCTTGTGAAAATGAAGCCTCCTAGATCTCTCCTAGCTCTACTTTCTAGTGTTTCTTCACACATGATTATGATTTGGGATCTGCAGCCAGTTCTGGAGCCCCTATGAGAAGAGGGATGCGGAGATGCTGGAGCGTGTCCAGAGAAGGGCCACGAGGATGCTCAGAGTGACAGGACCAGGGGGAATGGAGCAAAGCTGGAGGTGGGGAGAGTCAGAGTGGATGTGATGAGGAAGTTGTTGAGCATGAGGGTGGTGAGAGCCTGGAATGGGTTGCCCAGGGAGGTAGTTGAGGCCCCATGGCTGGAGATGTTTAAGGCCAGGCTGGCTGAGGCTGTGGGCAGCCTGCTCTAGGGTAGGGTGTGCCTGCCCATGTCAGGGGGCTTGGAACTGGCTGATCCTTGTGGTCCCTTCCAACCCTGCCTGATTCTATGATAGCTAATTTTTGAGGGGTTTTTGGAAGAAGTAAAGCTAAAGATTTTTTTGAGCAGCAGCAAACCTTTCAAAGGATGGAGGCCCTCACTGTGAGATGACTTAAATCGCTTCCCTTAAAACGTGTGGACCAGAAGAGGTGAGGTAATGCAGTGGGGAGATAAGCAGAGGCAAGTTTCAAGCTCATGATAACACAGCAATCTAGCTCCAAGACACGTACAACAAAGCTTCTTCAAGACTTATTTTACTGTATTCTTTACCCAACAAGGAAATCTGCTCTAATCTGCAAGGAAAGGAAATGACAAATGAGAACAACAACAAAAAAATGAGATGGTTACAGACTATTCAACCTTAGATTATATTACTCTGAACTGTTAATTAAACTCTTTTTATAACTCTCTCCTGAGTCTGCCTGGGGCTATACCTTTAAATTACCTTTTAATGGGAAATTGATGTGAACAGCATGCAGCCACAAGAGCAGGGAAATGCATCCCCCTTCTTGGGGTGTCTGCTGTACACATCAACGGGCATGAGGAGTTCATGTAGAACTGCCACCTCTATTCCTGGCTGTATGAAGAGCTGGCCAATTAATTGGCTGTCAGGAAATGCATACAGCACTATAAGACTCAGATGGAAAATGAGAGAGCGCATACAAATCAGAGAAAAGAGTACAAGATAAGCAGGTCATCTATCATGGATGTGTGAAGAGGAAAAATAGCTACTGGAAATACATGAACAAGTGGCTCATACTACCAAATCTCTAGAGTTATCCCAAGGTAAGCTTGGTCAATGTGTTTATACAAAGAAATACATCACACTGTTATATGTTCTGGGACATTTCCAAAAGCTTGAGTTACACCAAAAAGATAACTTTGGAAGCACATGTCAGACCAATGGTGTAAGTAAGATTATTTATATGATAAGACATTACAAAGGAAATTGAGAGAAAAAGCAACTGCTGTGTAGTTCTAAGTCAGCAATGTAGGGTAACACTAAAGTTTATCAGGGCTTTGTTTCATTGTTGTGGTTGCCTCCTTCTGCAGAAAAAGTAGGCCTGATACAAGCAATAGCTTCAGTACCTTAAAACTTTTTTGGAAAACTTGCATTTTCCACTAGGTCCATCCTGATACAACCATAGATTCAACGAGGCTGGAAGAGACCTCCAAGATCATCCAGTCCAACCTATCATCCAGCCCTGGCCAATCAACCAGACCATGGCACTAAGTGCCTCAGCCAGGCTTTGCTTCAACACCTCCAGGGACGGTGACAACTCCACCTCCCTGGGCAGCCCATTCCAATGCCAATCACTCTCTCTGCCAACAACTTCCTCCTAACATCCAGCCTAGACCTCCCCTGGCACAACTTGAGGCTGGGTCCCCTTGTTCTGTTGCTGCTTGCCTGACAGCAGAGCCCAATCCCAGCTGGCTACAGCCTCCCTTCAGGTAGTTGTAGACAGCAATGAGGTCTGCCCTGAGCATCCACTTCTGCAGGCTACACATCCCCAGCTCCCTCAGCCTCTCCTCACAGGGCCTGTTATGTTTAGTTATGTTTTCTTAGACCTTGCTACCTGTTGATAACAAAGACAGTTGAAAACAAGTGAAGAATTCCTCATTTCTTCCCCCTGAGAAAGAACAAGATTCTAGGATCCAGGACAGAAGAGAAACTGCTGCTGCTGGCCACTATATCAAATTGCACAGTATTACTCTTCCATTCATCTGTATAAATGTAAGCTAGAGAATGAAAAATATTCCTGATATTCCCAAAGCACCTAAGCAGAACAGGCATTTTACTTGTACACATTTTTCTTGGGCTTGAATGCTGATGTCAACAGAGCCTTTACAACAGATTTTCCATTTGTTTTCCTTGTGGGGAGAAATATTGAGGAAAAGAAAAGGAGAAGAGACACACAGACTACCTACAAAAATAACAGAACCTCCCCTTCATCTAAAAGCTCACCGTTTCAGACAGCTTTTAGTCAGGATAAATACAAAGCACAAGAATATTCCCTGACTACCACACTTGGGAGTTGCTGTTTTGGGTTTTATTTCAGAGCCTTTACCTATTCTCTTCCCTCAAATCCCCTGAAAAACTCTTGTGTTGAAACATGTACCAGAACCTGATAAGAGTGTAAGCAATGCATTACTATTCATCACCTTCCATTCTACAATGTGTCATGGAAGGCTGCTAGGAACACACATTGATTCACATATCTATTTACTCCCCCCCACACACTATTTCTCACAGAATTTACTTTGAAGCATAACGTACTGGAGACTGCATGTTTACAAAAATAATGTGTAGAAACTTCAGCATGCACACAGCATCAAAAGGCTACCTTCAGAAAGAGCTGTGTGCTGAGCTGAACGCAGCCTCAGCCCAACAGGCAAGGAGGATAGGCAGCCTCTGGCATCTCATGTGGCACACAAATTTCATAGAATAAACCAGGTTGGAAGAGACCTCCAAGTTCATCCAGTCCAACCTAGCACCCAGCCCCAGCCAATCAACCAGACCATGGCACAAAGTGCCTCATCCAGGCTTTACTTGATCACCTCCAGAGACAGTGACTCCACCACCTCCCTGGGCAGCCCATTCCAATGCCAATCACTCTCTCTGGCAGCAACTGCCTCCTAACATCCAGCCTATACTTCCCCCACCACAACTTAAGACTGTGTCCCCTTGTTCTATTGCTGGTTGCCTGGGAGAGGAGACCAACCCCACCTGGCCACAGCCTCCATTCAGGTAGTTGTAGACAGCAATGAGGTCTACCCTGAGCCTCCTCTGCTGCAGGCTGCACACCCCCAGCTCCCTTAGCCTCTCCTCAGAGGGCTGTGCTCCAGGCCCCTCACCAGCCTTGGTGCCCTCCTCTGGACATGTTCCAGTATCAAAACATCTCTCTTGAATTGAGGAGCCCAGAACTGGACACAGCACTCAAGGTGTGGCCTGACCAGTGCTGAGCACAGGGGCAGAATAAACTTCCTTGTCCCGCTGGTCCCACTGTCCCATTCTCCTCAATACACTCCTTCCAGATGCTCATACCTAACACTCTATGCAGCTATCTCAGTAGGTATCTACGTAGCTCAGGCATTTCTGCTTTCTATACAAAGATGTGATAGACTGGTTTAGAACATGTCATACAAATTTAGTTTGCTACTTTCAATAGCTATGCTAAAAACATTATAAAAAGCAATAATAATGTGAAACTGAGATCTATGCCTACCATATTTTCAGTTCCCCATGTTCAACATATACAATGAAGCCTCCTTATGTTCAGAAATTCACAGAATGGTTTAGATTGGAAGGGAACTTAAAGATCATCCAGTTCTAACACCCACTCCATGGGCAGGGGCACCTTCCACTGAACTAGGTCACTCAAGGCCTCATCCAATCTGGCCTTGAACACCTCCAGGGAGGGGGCATTCCTGAACTCCCTGGGCAACCTGTTCCCAAGCAAACCATTTTGCCAGGTTTAATCTGAACAAAGTTTACTAATATCCTATTCTATTAAAAAACCCAAACCAAATTAAAAAAAAACCCAAACAAAACCACAAACTCCCCATTATTTAAAGCAATACATTTAGTTTAACTTCCCCACATGTTTTATACTAATGTATTATCTGACTCCCTCTGCTACTCATAAGGGGAAACAGGCAGGAGGCTTTCAACACTAAGGGTTTATGCCCATTTCCTATTACCTGCTTTATGATTGAGAGCTGAGGAAGTCAAGCAAATGGATAGCAAAAGATGGCAGAAAGCCCAACAAAGCTTTTGCCATTACAAGAAAATAGTCTGAGGCACTAGAGGGAGCATCTGCCTTTACAGTCACTGAAGGAGGAAGGTTTCTGTGCACTCACAACATGCTCCACACAGCAGTAAAAATTATTTTGCTATCGTAGATAAGGTCCTACTTTTCTCACAAATATCACAGAAAATGGCAATATTAATTAACCATCATGTGCAATAAATGTGCTTTCTCATCGATTTAACCTACTCTATCATAATTTTAAATGGTTTTCTCAGAGTTCAGACTCTGCAAGTCAGATTGTTAATGCAATTGTCTAAATAGCCTAATACTGCTGGAATAGCATAGCTTGCATTGTTCAAGAAATGAAAGCAATGACATTTTAAGGACACAGCTTCAGACTTCTGCAACAGAGACATCCACTTCTTGGCTAACTGCCACCATGAGAAGGGCGTTTCTAGGCTGTGATTCACCTGACCAGCTCTAGACACCTGTCAAAGGATGAATGTGTGAATCATTTTCTCCAAGTGCTACTTCTAAGAAGCGCAAAGGTAATTGAATTGTACACCACAGGTGATTATGTCACAAAATCCCCACTCAAAACCATGAACAGAACACAGTAAGCAAAAATATGCATAACATTAGCAAATATAAGGGCGGGGATGAGAGGGTAAGCACTGAGAGAGCATATTATATAATATTACACCCATTAAGACTCCCAACACAATGATGAATCATTTCAAATGGAAATGAGTTCCATGGAGCACTGCCTTACCAAGCCTTACGAAAGCACATTGAAAACCAAAGACTTGTCCCTTTTCAGCAGGACTGCCATCAGAGGACTTTACTGGCCAGCTACCTGGAGCACGTTTGCAACACAAACTTATTGTACATTTTTTAGTGCTACAAAATTCCTCATTCTTGCTATGTGCCACAGATTATGATAAGAAGGTGAAAGGAAGAGACAAGAGCAGAAATTCCATATTACAACCCGAAAGAAATAAGACTCACAGAACTAAACCAGCTTGGAAGAGACCTCCAAGATCATCCACTCCAACTTAGCACTCAGCCCTGTCCAATCAACCAGACCATGGCACTAAGTGCCTCAGCCAGGCTTTGCTTCAACACCTCCAGGCATAGTAACTCCACCACCTCCCTGGGCAGCCCATTCCAATGCCAATCACTCTCTCTGCCAACAACTTCCTCCTAACATCCAGCCTAGACCTCCCCTGCCACAACTTGAGACTGTGTCCCCTTGTTCTGCTGCTGGTTGCCTGGCAGAAGAGACCAACCCCACCTGGCTACAGCCTCCCTTCAGGTAGTTGTAGACAGCAATGAGGTCACCCCTGAGCCTCCTTTTCTCCAGGCTAAATATCTAAGAAGGTTGTGTACAGATGAATTTTAGACATTAGCAGTATTTCTTCTTCTGCAAGTGATGGGAAACAAAAAGTCTCTGCCATCTGTATTTCTCTTTCATGTCTCAGCCTTGCTATGAATTGCCCTGCTGCCTGGCAGGTTTAAATGCTGACATAAGATCGCCCTCAGTTCTCTGCCTGTCTGGATGATGACACCTGGAAATGCTGCTGAGAATCATAGCTTAATCTTGTGCAGTTTAGTGGTCATGGTTTTAATACCAGACATTAAGCCCCCACACTAATACCTGACATTAAGCTCCCACACTGCATGCCAAGCCCTGAGTTAGGAAATTCTCTTTTCAGATCTATTTGGTACTGGTGCAGTTGAGGATATTAAATTAGATAGCTTTACTTTGTTGTGCGAGTTCTAACTTTTGTCTACAATCATCTGACACAGAAGACAGGCTGTAAATTTTGGGAAAAATATTATTTCTGCTTATATCCTCCAAACAAAATACAATGACTGTGGCTCTCTGGAATTTCATTAGAAAGCTTTCTTCTTCCCTTTGGCATGAAGGCACTTGCTCATTTCTGGACATCAAGGACTGTACAGTACAAAGGCAAAACTGCAATGGTATTTTCAGATATCCTCCCAAATTGCAAATTGATCCTCCCAGCAAAGCAAATTGATTTCCATATATATTTTTTACTGACACAGCCTCTAAAAACTTACTTAGCTTTCTAATATTGCTGAGATCACTTAGGAGTTAGTGGGAGACCCATCACTGGAGGTCTTTAAGGTCAGGCTGGATGAGGCTCTGAGCAACCTGATCAAGTCTGAGGTGTCTTTGCACATGGCAGGGGGGTTGGAACTAGATCATCATAGAATCAACCAGGTTGGAAAAGACCTCCAAGATCATCCACTCCAACCTAGCACCCAGTCCTAGCCAATCAATGAGACCATGGCACTAAGTGCCTCTTCCAGTCTTTGCCTGAACACCTCCAGGGACAACTACTCTACCACCTCCCTGGGCAGCCCATTCCAATGCCAATCATTCTCTGGCAAGAACGTCCTCTTAATATCCAGCCTATAGCTCCCCTGCCACAACATGAGACTATGTTTCCTTGTTCTGTTGCTGCTTGCCTGGGAGAAGAGACCAACCCCACCTGACTACAACCTCCCCTCAGGTACCTGTAGGTAGTTGTAGACAGCAATGAGGTCACTTGAGGTTCCTTCCAGCCCTGTGATCCAAAAGGTGGAAGATCTTGCAAACACACTAGTTTGGACCCTATTGAAGCTGAACAGGAATTATTGTACCAAAAGAGTGCCAAGCACCTGTTAATTTCACATTTCTTTTAAAGCATTTATCTTTGTGCTTGGAACATTTTGCATCAGAGTAGCAAAGCCTCAACAAAATTAACAGAAGCAGTCATCATTCATGTAACAGTAAACACAAAAATAAAACAAAAGGTAAAAATCTTTAAGATATAAGAGATAGGGTTTCAGGATATAAAAATACCTCCATATAGCAAAATTTGCCTGGTAAGTCCTATGGCTAGCTCCTTTGGTGCTACAGTAACAAGGCAGCTGGAGACTCCCACCAGCATGGGGACTTGTTAGTCACAAAGACTGTGTCTGAACTGAAGGGTGCCTGATGTGAGCACATGTGAATGAATGGGAAAGAGTAAAAACGGCAAGAGGAGCAGAAGAAATTACTATGTGGTCTAGACTTGTCCCAACGTGAAGCTGGGACATTATGAGACTCATAATTTAGAGACAAGAAGAGGTCAAGAAATAGGTTTCCATCTGTCTCACCTTCTTCACTCACTCCCTGTGAGCTTTGGCACAAACAGAAGTTCTCAGTTCCCTCAAGTTATGTATGCAATGTTTTCCTTATCTTGAAAGTGAAAAAGCTCTTTTAAAGTGTGTACTTAGGTTCACTTAGCAGAATAGGTGTATTCTGAGCAACTACAACTCACAATAAGCCAAAGCTTTGATTAACTCCTATGCATGTGGGAGAGACATGCTGTTGGCAACTGAATGGAACCCTGAAGTAGTGATCATCATTACCACTAGCATGAACCAACTGAGGAAGCAGACCTCATTTTTTCTCCTTGTGGAACTGAAAAACAGAAGTTACAGTGATCATAGAATCAACCAGGTTGGAAGAGACCTCCAAGCTCATCCAGTCCAACCTAGCACCGAGCCCTAACCAATCAACTAGACCATGGCACTATGTGCCTCATCCAGGCTTTTCTTGAAGACCCCCAGGGACGGTGCCTCCACCACCTCCCTGGGCAGCCCACGAAGAGAGGACATTTTAAATCTAGGAGATTGCTCCTTCCCATTGCTATTTGCTTCTATAAAGCAAGCACTGCTCCTTGATGTAATAGCTTCCCAGGGACTTGCATTCTTTTGCTCTCCAGTAACTTTTTGTCTAATTCTTTCTAAAATACCCTAATTTTAAGAAAATAACCACAAATATCTCTACCAAAACCAATTGGTTCTGATTCACAAGTTTAGTTCTGTTTAACTTGATTCACAAAAATCAACAGCTATATCTTGTGCTGAGTGAATTCAAGTACAGCAGAGTAGACTCCATCCAGAATGAAGCAGCAGAAGTCAGCTTCATTTCCTAGATCACAGGCTCACAGGATATTAGAAATCGGAAGGGATCATCAAGTCCAACCCCCCTGACACAGCAGGACCACAAAATCTAGCACAGACCACAGACGAATGCATCCAGACAGGCCTTGAAAGACCCCAGAGAAGGAGATTCCACAACCTCTCTGGGGAGCCTGTTCCACTGCTCTGGGACCCTTACAGTAAAGAAGTTCTCACTTGGGTTGAGCTGGAACCTCCTCTGCTGCAATTTACACCCATTGCTCCTTGTTCTATCCCAGGGAGCAGTGAGCAGAGCCTATCTCCCTGCTCCTGACCAGCCCTCAGATGCTTATAAACACTGATTAAATCCCCTCTCAGTCTTCTCTTCTCCAGACTAAAAAGTCTTAGTTCCCTCAGCCTCTCCTCATAAGGCAGCCCTCCAGTCCCCTAAACATCCCCATAGCCCTTCACTAGACCCTCTCCAGCATATGCCTGTCCCTCTTCAACTGGGGAGCCCAAAACTGAAGGCAGTATTCAAGATGAGGTCTCATCAGGGCAGAGAAAAAGGAAGGAGAACCTCCCTTGATCTGCTGGACACACTCTTAATACATCCCAGGATCCCATTGGCATTCTTCGCCACAAGGGCCCATTCATAGAATCATAGAATCAAGCAGGTTGGAAGAGACCTCCAAGATCATCCACTACAACCTAGCACCCAGCCCTAGCCAACCAACCAGACCATGGCACTAAGTGCCTCATCCAGGCTTTGTTTGAACACCACCAAGGATGGCGACTCCACCACCTCCCTGGGCAGCCCATTCCAATGCCAATCACTCTCTCTGCCAACAACTTCCTCCTAACATCCAGCCTAGACCTCCCCCACCACAACTTGAGACTGTGTCCCCTTGTTCTGTTGGTGGTTGTCTGGGAGAAGAAACCAACCCCTCCCTGGCTACAACCTCCCTTCAGGGAGTTGCAGACAGCAATGAGGTCACCCCATTGCTGTGCCATGGTTAACTTGATGTATCAAACTGCTTACAGGATGCTCTCTAACTCAATCAGCTCCTTCCCCCAGCTACCAGAGAGCTGCTTCATACTCCTAAACAGCCAAAGCAATGTTTCTGTTTGGTCCACAGGCTTCCTCCAAACATAACAGATTGGATTGCATGTTGTGAGTGGGAAAGCTACAGATTCCATATATCACTTCACTCTTTCTCTATCCCTTGTTCTTTGGAGAGGAAGGGGGGGAGGGGAAATCCTGCCATGCTTCAAAACCAAAGGCTTAGCAGCTATAGAGGCATGCTCTGCATTTTTTTAGTGAAACAGTGAAATCTAAGGCTGTGGCTCTTCAAAGGAAGGTTACAGACACTGCTCTTTTTCTGCAAGCTCTGAAAAATTACATAGCAGAGCCCTGTGAAATACTTTTGTGTACAAACAGTGGAATATTTGCTGTCTTAGAAGAAATCCATAAATATGTATTATTAGTTAATAAATATGTATTGTTTTATAAATGAACAAAATAACTGAACCAAAGACTTCACAACTGGTATGATATTTTCTTTTTTTAATGTTATATAACATAGCTAAATAGTTTCTAGTTCTTTACACTTGAGTTTTGTAGGTGGGAGGGATTCTAGTTCTCTACACTTGAGTGTTGTGGGTGGGAGGGATTCCAGTTCTTTACATTTGAGTGTTGTGGATGGGAGGGGATTTTTGTTTTGGTGTGGGGATTTGTTTTGGTGTTATTTCTTTTGTTAATTCTGTAACTTAACAACTGAGGTGCAAGTGAAAGAGGGCAGAAAGAGCTGTCAGGCATGGTGGGGAGAAGGAGAGAGGGCCACAATGCTCAGGCAAACCCACAGCACCTTGCATCTTGATTATTGGATTATCTTTCTTTCTAAGACAGGAATATGCAGCACTGCTCAGTTATCATAAAATCAACCAGGTTGGAAGAGACCTCCAAGATCATCCAGTCCAACCTAGCACCCAGCCCTAGCCAATCAACTAGACCACTTAGTGCCACATCCAGTCTTTGCTTGAACACCTTCAGGGACAGCAGCTCCACCACCTCCTTGGGCAGCCCATTCCAATGGCAATCACTCTGTCAAGTTATGACCATTTGTTGGAGCAGTTACTTAGGGTATGCCACCCCCACAGTGCATCTATCATTTCCTACTGCACTGAAAGAATTAAGGGTAGAAACACAAGTGAAAATTTGTGCAAGACCTTAGTATCAAGCAAGATAACTATTCAAAGAGTGGTCATATACTCTGAAATTCATAAATACAAGAAAAGAAAAAAGTTGGCTAGACTTCCCTTAGGAAAGTATAGATTTTGTCAAACCTAAAAAAATCCCAATTAAAAAAAAAAGGCAGGCAGAGATGAGCCAGCTACTGCATTGCACAGCAAAACCTCCAGGCAGAGTCACTGGGGAAAGAACCCACAGCTGCTCAGCATTCACCTAACTGTGTTGTGGTGGTTTGGGTGTTCTCCGCCCCCCCCCACACTTTAGAAATACCCAGACTAGACTCAGCCAGCTCTGGGAATATAAATGAAGCTATTTATTTACAGCTGGCCCAATATACAAGCAGATATTTACAGGAGATACAGTTACAGACAGAAATATACAAGGTAAAAGGTAATACAGAAACACAACAGCCCTCCCAGAAACCTGAGTCCCCAGGAGGGGCTCTTAACCACCCCTGCACCTTCCCCCTGCTCCTCTCAACCTTACCCCAGTCCTAAAGAGGAATAGAGGTTCAGCCAAGAGGTTGAGAAGCAAAGGTGAGTGGAGAGTGTGTTAGATGTAGTTCAGTCAGAAGCCCAAGGCAGAGAGTGAGACAAAATGGCCAGAGTGTTATCTAATGTTTTCATTTCTTCTTCAGCAAGACTCTGAGGGGAGTAGATATCACCATTTGTTTTCCTTTCACAGCCTATGATCTAGTTCTTCTCACCAAAACATTCTACCCTGCTTCAAACTAGCACATGTGTAGTCATGTGAAGTAACAGAAGAGATAGACACAGGTCCATTAGCTTAGGCTCTTGAATCCTAGGTGTTGAGTGAAAGCACCAAGAACATAAGCCAATCAAAGAGGAAGAAAAAGTCTGAAGCCAAAGATTAGCCATCTAGAAAACTAGACTTACTAAATACTGCTTTGAATAAACCAGGGATGGTATCAGCAAATATGGCAATTAAGGATTATAATCACAGACACTTAGAGGCTGGAAGGGACCTCCAGAGATCATTCAATCCAACTCCGCTGCCAAGGCAGCATCCCCTAGAGTAGTTCACACAAGAATGCATCCAGGAGGATTTTGAAAGTCTCCAGAGAAGGAGATTCCACAGCCTTTCTGAGCAGCCTGTTCCAGAGCTCCGTCACCCTTGCTGTAAAGAAGTTTCTCCTCATGTTGAGGTGAAACTTCCATGTTCCAATTTGTAGCCATTGCTCCTTGTCTTATTGCTGCTGACCAGCAAAAAGAGATTGGGCCCAGACACTTGACACCCACCCTTCAGATATTTGTACACATTAAAACATCTCCCCTCAGTCTTCTCTTCTCCAAACTAAACAGCCCTAGGTTTCTCAGTCTCTCTCCCTAAGAGAAATGCTCAAGTCCTGCAGTCATCCTCATGGCTCTCCACTGGACTCTTTCCCGCAGGTCTCTGTCTCTCTTGAACTGGGGAGCCCAAAACTGGACATAGTATTCTACAGGTGTGGGCTTTCTAGGGCAGAATAGAGAGGGAGAAGAACCTCCCTGAACCTGCTGGCCACACTTTTCCTCATGCACCCCAGGATGCTATTGGCTCTCTTGGCCATAAGGACACATTGCTGGCTCATGCAGAACTTGCTGTCCACCAGAACTCCAAGGTCTTTCTCCACGGAGCTGCTTTCCAGCAGGGCAGCCTCCAACCTGTACTGGTGTCTGGTGTTATTCCTCCCTAGACACAGGACCCTGCACTTACTGAACTTCAGGTGGAATGAAGGAGGTTCACTACCCACTGGGAATATCATCCATACCTCAGTTATCACCTACACCTTGAACATTATCTAACTGTACGGAGCTGTAACAAAAGTGTGCTTTACAGATAATGAAGATAACCAGATGTGTTGCAGGCTGGTTTTCCAAAGGTCAAGAGTATAAGACTAAGATCCATAGGTATGGTCTATAGATGGTGATTTAATTAGAATCACTGCTGTGCCAAAGACATGACCTTCAGGCTTTTTACCTTGCATCTTTGTCATCATTTGTAAAGGTAGTTCCTACCTCCATTCTCAATAGTTAAGCTGAATAATTCAAACACACAAGGCAAGTTTGGGGCAAATGAGACACCTAAGCCCAGCTCAAAGTGAGATGTTCTGCTCCATAAAGAGCACCAGATAAAAGCCAAACATTTTAAATCACAGGAGAAGTGTGAGTTGTCCAAACAATCTCATTTCTGTGTAGCTCTATGCATAAAAGGTGAAATTTTAGAGAAAGCAAGAGGTCTCTACTACTTCCACAGCATTCATCAATCTTTATTTTTCTACCCCTAACATTATTCCTGATTAGGGAGATCTTTATAAAAGCATGCCAAAGACCAGGTAGACTATGGAGAAGGGCTGCCACTCTGCCACAGAAGGTGACACAGTCACAGACTGTGACCATATCCTCCATGTAAAGACAATATCAGAGTGTAAAGAAGCAGGTGGCCAAGGTTGAGTGGAATTCTGTCTTTCCATGAGGCCAGCTATTCTCTTGTGGCAGAGAAAGATTTGAGTCTTGGGCTGTGTCTCCTCTTTTCAGGAGGAAAATGGCACTGCCAGCTGAGTGTAACACAGCACTGGTGTTTAACGTTCTGCAATTTAAATGGAAACAAAAGCAGACTTCACAACTCAGTAACCTGAGATGCTGAATTAATGAAAGCGAGCTGGCAAAGGGAATATTAATGAAATAACTCAGTGCTGCAATTCCCAGAAGGACAGACCCAGAGATTTGTGAGAAATGATTTCTAAAATCATTTGATTATTTCACTGTTATCCTTCAGTAAGGACTAGACACAAAGTACTATTTTTTTTTGAGGGGGGAGAGGCAATTCTCTGATGTATATCTTTATCAAAACTAAGTGTTTTACTACAAAAGGGAAAGATAATTTACTGGCAGTTTAGGAGTAGGAAATTATTTTAGACTTTCTAATCTCCTCCCCACCTAAATACCATAAATGTCTTACTGTTCTACATCTCTGGTGGAATATAAAGATGGTGCTTACAGCAGCATTTTGAGACAGTTAGCAGTTAATCATAACATAAAGCTGTTAAAAACTAGGGTACCAAATACTTCTTAAAACTCTCTCATGCATTCTATCATTGTAGCATGGAAGTCTGACAGCCTAATGAACACTGGCTCCAAAGTTTGCAAAATGAACACTATTTAGGTAACTGCATAGGTAACATAATGGAAATCATAAGAGAAAAAAAGGCTTCCCAAAACCCCAACAAACCAACTACCAGTAAAGCAGACAGATTCAAGCATGTCATAGAAACATAGAATGCTTTAGGTTGGAAGTATCATCCAGTTCCAACTCTCTGCCATAGGCAGGGACACCTCCTGCTAGAACAGGTTGCTCAAGGCCTCATCCAGCCTAGCCTTGAACACCTTCAAGGAGGGAGCAGCCACAACCTCCCTGGGCAACCTGTGCCAGTGTCTCACAACCCTCGCTGTAAAGAACTTCTTCCTCACATCTAGTTTAAATCTCCCTCTTCAAGTTTAAACCCATTATGCCTTGTCCTTAGAAGACCTTGTCAATAGTCCCTCCCCAGCTTTCCTGTAGGTCCCTCTCAGATACTGGAAGGCTACTATAAGGTCTCCTCGAAGCCTTCTCCAGGCTGCCGAGCCCCAGCTCTTGCAGCCTATCCTCATAGCAGAGCTGCTGCAGCCCTCTGATCAACTTCGTGGCCCCTCTCTGGACTTGCTCTAATGGTTTGATGTCCTTCTTGTGTTGAGGGCTCCAGAACTGCACACAGGAGAGCAGAGCAAAGGGGTAGAATCCCCTCCCTTGCCCTGCTGGCTGTGCTGCTCTTGCTGCAGCCCAGCACACGGTTGCTGTCTGGGCTCCACTCACACTGCAGGCTCATGTTGAGCTTTTTATCACCCTCAGATCCCCAGGTGCCTCAGCTGCAAGCAGAGCCAAAGGTTCTAACTTAGACAAATGCCTAACTTAGTCTCATAGAACACAGGAAGGGTAAGCACAACATGTGGTATTTAACACATCTCCTCAACATCACATAAGTTGTCTCAGGAAATTTAAGCCTTTCCTCCATTTCCTTTTTTCTTGTTCATCTATCAGGACTGATTGACATTGCATTTTTTTTATGCTTTGGAGTCTCAGCTTCCATTTTGGGTTGATGCTCATACCACTCAAACACACTCAGGCCAGCCTGCAGTTATTAGATATTCAAACTCTACTACAAAACCAAACTGAGTAGAAGGAAGGAAATTCTCTCCCAGGAGCACATGTTCTATGGTAACTGGAGGACCTACATTAATCACCACTAAAGGATGACCTCCACATTCTGAGCAAAGCCTCTGAATATCATCCACAGAGTCCATTATGAATGAGTTTTACCACTTCCCTCTTCTAAGCAATGGTTTTAGGGGCTTGTTCTCAAATGCAACAGGATGCAGAAAACAGACAACTTGGCATTAGCTCCATTGCCATATGATCAAAGCTGTTACTCATCATCATAATCTGCTACAGGGAAGGGGAATTCGCCAATTGATTTTTCTACAGTTAAAATCATAGAATCAGTCAGGGTTGGAAGAGACCACAAGGATCAGCCAGCTCCAACCTTCCTGCAGGCTGCCCACAGCCTCAGCCAGACTGGCCTTAAACACCTCTAGGCACGGGGCCACTACCACCTCCCTGCGCAACCCATTCCAGGCTCTCACAACTCTGATGCTGAACAACTTTCTCTTCATGTCCAGTCTGAATCTCCTCACCTCCAGCTTTGCTCCATTCCCAGTTCATTTAAAACAGAGCAAAACATGAAAACACGAACCCAAACTCATCTTCTTCAATTGGGTAACAATCCTCAAAAGGTAGGGGGGAAAAAACTGTTCAAGTGTGTGTCCTGGTAGGGCATACATCCTGCCAGGCCAGTTAAACCCTTGCTCTCCTCCTCCTGCTGCGGGTCCAGGAGGGAATCAAGTGAGAAAACAATAAGGGTTTGTTCCCAGCAAACCCTTGAGAGCTAAGGGCTTAGCACCACTTGTCAGGTACCTTGTGCTGCCCCTCAACGTGCCTGCATGGTCACACAAGGCACCAAGCTTTGAATTCATTGGCCAGAACAACGGTGCTAGTGCCTACTGGCCAGTTTGATTTTCCAAATGGAGTATTTAATGGGGAGTGATCTAGAAACTGCCTTTCTGCGCTGAGCCTTTCTACCTTTCCTCATTCACACCTCACTCACTGGGAATCAAGGCGTCCACATGTCTGCAGCTAGCACCAGCAGCTCAGCAGCAACACCTCAGTTCCTCTTCCTTCTGCCTGGAATATTTTGTATTTTATCTCAGGATCATTATCACGAGTTTTGAAATCATCTTTGTACAGGAGACTTACTCAGGGACTGGAGTGTTGTGAGTACCTCTGCTGGAGTTAATGCTAAGGCTTCATAAGCATAGTTAGAATTTCCCTGGTTTTGCATTCCTATTTTTCAGGTTCTGATTGTTTAAACTGTTGATCCTGCGTTTGTAAATACCCAACTAATTCCTATCGACCAAAAATCCAAACAATCTCAGGGAGTTTCCCTGATTTTTTAAATATTATTAATACAAATGAGTATTCCCACAAATTAATATTCATAATAGATTATTCCTTTCCAATACAGTGTGTGAGCCTCACAGGTTGCAAAAATGATTGGATTGCCACAAAACAGGAATCACAATGTCCTTTCTTTGCAAAACATGTGATGCAAAGCCCCACGGCTTAGACTCCATGACTATTTCCCACTGGGTGAAGCCAGCAACAATATAGGGTTTGCTTCTACCCCAGCACAGTCAGCAGTGCAGCTCCATCAGCACACTGTGAAGAGCCTTGGACTACCTGGCTGCCTGGTCCTTTCAGACACGGGAAGAATTGTCTGATTTCAACAACCACAGAAGCCCTTGAAAGCCACACTGACTGCCCTATAACAGCAGGCAACAGAAAACGACACATCAACCTCCTCCTGAAATCACTGAGAGCACAATTTGTTTCCCACATGTTTTCTGTGGCTAACTTGTTGAAATCAAAATGCCAAGATTTAATAAGAGTTACCTACAGTAACTGGGAACCACATTCACTGA